>NW_008683564.1:0-5321 GCF_000695815.1 Acanthisitta chloris | reverse complement strand
CACCCTAGCAGTGAGATGTTTTTGTCTAACATCTGACCTAACTTGAACATTTTTCCCCTAAGTGAAACAGCTTTTGGAGTGTCCCTGCTTCTGTGCTGATAAACTATTGATTTGTATTTTAACAGTGGAATGTTGCATATTCACAATCATTACTGCTTGCAGGTAACACTCTTCAGATGTAGGGTTTTTCCTCTAGGTGACTTCAGAGAAATTTCAACGAGTTTTAAAACTTTGGAATGATGTGGAGGTGACAGAGAACATTTGGATTATGCTATGAGACTAAGAGATTTTGTTTCTCTGCAGCTCTTACTTGTTGGGCAGAGTAAGGGAATTCTATTCTGGGGGTGAAAAGGCAGATTTCTGATAAAGTCTGTCAGTTGCACCTCATTTTTTCTACTGTCCAGTATGAAATTTTGGTGCAAGCTGCAATCAGAAAAAAGTATTGAAACTAATTTCTTAGTGTTCAGAGCTACATCTTAATGTGACAGTTTTGCACAGTTGAGATGTATAGTTCAAAAGGCAGATTTCTGATAAAGTCTGTCAGTTGCACCTCATTTTTTCTACTGTCCAGTATGAAATTTTGGTGCAAGCTGCAATCAGAAAAAAGTATTGAAACTAATTTCTTAGTGTTCAGAGCTACATCTTAATGTGACAGTTTTGCACAGTTGAGATGTATAGTTCCCATGACAGCCCAAAGTTTTTAAGCAATTGGATTGGTCTTTGCTGATTACAATGCTATGGTTACTCTGCCAGGCTTTGTTCTCTGATGTAAAATGGAGCTGGTAGTTTGCAAATTGCTAATAATTTAATGGTCTCTCAGATGTGCCTGGCAATTGTACCACGGTCTGTGCTTTGGCAGTAACTCTTCAGGTGTTTTCTCGGTGGGGATGGAAGAAAGATTTGTCCTCTGTCTGAGAGTGTGAGTGGTGTGTGTGTGTGGCAGTTACCTGTTTTGGGGCTAATGAACACAGGGACAGGGTGAACTCTCATGGGTAGATCTTAAGAATCACAAATGGTGCATCCAGATATTCTTCATGAATGCACTCGTTTTCTGTTAGAAAAACCCACCCCAACCCATCCCAAACCCACAAACACAAAGGTTTTAGAACTGATGAGCTCATTCTTGCTATATTTGCTCTTCATACTTTGGAGCAGAAATGCATTTTTTCTTCTCCGTATTTCTAGCGCAGATTATTAGCTATGGGAAAATGTTATGGTGGCATTTCTTACTAACGCTTTGAAAACCCTGACAACGGATATTCTAATATATGTAAAGAATTTTTGGTGGCACTGTTCTGCCTTAGAGGACTAGCAGTGCCATTCTGTTGGCTGAAAGTGACGTCAAATAGCAGTTGGTGGTAATTGCTCCCATGACATAGTAGTGCCAGTGTTGTGTGACTGTTCATGAGTGTTAACAAGGTACGATTTTAGTAGGTTGCCAAGCGAAGTAAAGCATGTCTCTGCTAGAGCTTTGAATGGGTTTGCAATAGGGAGAAGTCTTTGAAACTTGTCAAGTGAAAGTGCATAGGATTAATGCTGATCTTCATTCTCCGCAGTTTACAGTCTTCAAAACTTCCCACTGGACACGATGAGTTCATCCTTCTCAGGCAACGTCTCCTCCGTGGAAGCCCAACGGTGAGCTCCACTGCTGCGTTCGGAAGTCTAGTGCTACGGTTCCTGCTTTTGTGGTTTATTTATTTGCTCAATGCCTGAAATGACATCACTCAGACCGAAGAAGAACCAGATACGGTGTGAGAGGTGCAAGCTGTGCCATGCCAGTGTAGTCCTCAGCTGAAAAGGGCTCGTGACAGGAGTGCAGACTGGCCCCGGGTGTGCAGGAATTCTCACACGATGGGGGAAACCTGAGCTAGAGGCAGAGATGGTTTGTGCCTCCAGTTAGGAACACTGACCTGGAGTTGCAGGAGGGTTTTGTGCTTAGCTGAGGTGGTAGAGGTTGGCTTAAAGTCTTGCCTATGGCTCCCGTTTTCTATAAGCTGGTGTGAGTTTGATTTTTGGCACAATTAAGCTTTAATTCCTTCTGTTTCTCTTAGCTATGAGAGCTGTTTGTATCTGTGGTTCTGTGTGATATGATGCCAATTTAGTGTTTACCTGAATCACATTTCTTTGTACAGCCTGTTTGCTATTCCGTGCCCCTGACAACTTGCACTTTTACATGGAGCAGCTCATGATTAAGCCGTGCTAAAAGTACTATGGAAGCTGACAGATCCCAAATAATGTGAACTCTGATTTTCAGCTCCTGAAATAACTGAAAATCTGCCCGGTTTGAAGTTAGAATAATTGCTCTTAGGATTATTAAACTAGTTAATGAAATAGGGACTTTAACCCTAACTTCTCACTCTCTATATAGAGGCTTGTTTTGAGTCTTTTCTTATTGCTCGTGGTGCTCAAGGGCTGATCCTGCTAACTGCCGAGCAGGTTTTCTCTTACCTTAAATAGAATCATAGAATCAAGGAAACACAGAATCAACCGGGTTGGAAGAGACCTCAAAGATCATGGAGTCCAACCCTTCCATCATTACTAGACCACGGCACTAAGTGCCACATCCAGTCTCGTCTTGAAAACCTCCAGGGACGGAGAATCCACCACCTCCCTGGGCAGCCCATTCCAATGCCTGACTACTCCCTCTGTAAAAAATCTCTTCCTAATATCCACCCTAAACCTCCCCTGGCAGAGCTTGAGTCTGTGCCCCCTTGTCCTACTGCTGGTTGCCTGGGAGAAGAGACCAACCCCCACCTGACTCCAGCATCCTTTCAGGGAGTTGTAGAGGGTGATAAGGTCTCCCCTTATGGGAGTGGGAATTAAGATAACGAGTAATTCGGAAGGGTAAGCCTTTAATTTGCGTTGTGTTTGTGATCAGATGCTTGTCTGCAGTTTCAATGTATGTATCTCTGAAGACAAAGTGTGGAAAAGAGGTGTGCTCCCCACTTGTGCATTTGTTTCATGACAGAGATGGTAATCCAGGTTTAGAAACGAGCCTCTCTGCAGTAGCAGAGACATGCACAAACTTGCTGATTATCTTCATTGATGTGATTGGAATGATGTTTTTGAAGCATCCTGGAAGTTGATCAGGTCAATACCAAATGAAAGATAAACAAGATGGTCTTCCTAAGTCCCCTTTGGTACACCCAAAGTGCACATCTGTGCCAAGTTCCTGCTGTCACACCTCTCATGCCTTGCACAAGAAGCAATTGCATCGAAGGCTTTTTTTCACAGAGCAATAGCGTGATGAGAACTGCATGGCAGAATGTAACTTCCGTGGGTGTTTAGAGCTTTGGGCCCACAGTTGGGGAACTGCAGGGAAGGAGCACGAAAACTTCCAAGGAATGCTCATGTTTTTGCAAACATGTTTTGCAGCTTGCGTGATGCGCAGAGAGAGTCCCAGTTCCTCCAGGACAGCCGTCCATTCCATCTGGGCACTGTGGAAGAGCTGAGGAGGAAACTCAGTCAGACTGAAAAAGAAAAGTTTGAGTTGGCCACCCAGCACCATCGAGGAGGAAACTCAGTCAGACTGAAAAACAAAAGTTTGAGTTGGCCATCCAGCGCCATGAGGAAGTAAGGACTGTTTTTCTTGGCTTCATTTGACTCTTGGAGTAAATGGCATTTGTTTCACTAAAGATAATCCTCTCAGGCGCTGGAAAATAACAAGGAAGTGGCACTGCACAGACCCCTCAGTCCTGTTCATAGGAACTGTTAGCACCTTTGCTGCCATTGTTCATAATTCAAGGTGGGGGGGACGGACCTTGAGCACTACCCAAGAGCAAAATGACGCAGGAGACTCTTGTGCACCCTGAGCTTTCAAATTCTCAGTGCCAGAGGGGGTTGCTTGGTTGATTGGAGTGTTTTCATCCCAATAACTCCAGGCATCCATTTTATGGAATCACCCTGCAGTTCTGGGGCAAAGGGAAAATAAGGAATTAGCTGCTGCAGGGCAGGAGCAAGTCCTTGTGGGAGAGGCAGGAATCTCTTCATCTGGCTGCAGGCCCCAGGAATAAATGGATCTGGAGCAGCCAACTTGGTGTATTGGCTGGATTGAGCGGAAAAGAGCTGAAGGAGCTCCCACAGCATCTGCCCCTCACCAGCTGCTAACAAGTGTGAACCTAGGGTTATAATAATATTAATCCTTCTTGAGCAGCACACTTTAAACAAGGATATCAGCTCCCAGGTAGCACTGGGCTGTGTGGGCAGTGCGGAAATGTGCCGAGTACAACACACCTGAAGCCGATGCCAACTGGTGCTGTAGTCAGTTCCCACCTGTCCTTATGTGTGCTGGTGCCCTACCTGCCACTCAAAGTAGCAAACAGATCAATGAAGTATTCTCTTAGGGCTCCTTCGTTTCGATCCCAGTTTGCTGCAGCAACATCGGGGAAAGCCTTGGTAAATCACATCCCATGAACGAAGTTCCCATTGATGAGCGTGTTGCTCTTTTGTAGATGTTCTGCACCTTTCTGCATTGAAATAGTTGGAATTGGATTTTCTGGGTCCAGGTTGTGGCAGCAATGGGAATTGCATGTTCTGGGTTCAGGTTGTGGCAGCAATGACCAGACTATGTTTCTCAGTCTGGATAAAATGCCTTTTAAAACATTTTCCATTCTTAGTGTGTTGTGTTGAACAGCTTTGGGTTTGCTCCCTGAGCATTGTTGGGCTGAAGTTTATGTTCATACACAGTGAGTTACCAGGTGTCTGATGGTCTAGTGCCCCAACATGACTGTTGTTCTGAGTGTTGAGTGAGGTTGCCAGGCAATTGACTGTGGAATATTACATTTCCTTGGCTGCATTTTTGCCTCTGAGGTGCAGGGAGATGACAATATTATAACTTCCATTTTCTAAAGGTAGTGTATTTTTGGAAAACCAGGGGAGTATGTTTAAGGCCCATGGAAGTAATCTAGGAATAGGATCCGTTTGCCTAAAACCGGTACAAGTATCTAAAATGTACCTACATGTGCCGTTGCAGGACTGTAGTGCCAGTTCCAGTGGAATGAGATGGCAGCGGTGAATGCAATTCCAAATCCCTTGTAAAAATATTCTTTCAGTGTGTTTCTGTGTCACGTTGCACTTTTCCAAAGGCGCTTTCTTGCCGGTTGTCTGACCCACATTTCTTTCATAGGTGTCCAGGTATGAGAAGGAGATCATGGCATTACGGCTGGAGCTTGTGAAAGAAGCTGATCTGCGACAACGTCTGGAGTCTGAATTGGCAACGGTCAGGAAAGAGGCTCATTTGAGAGAGACCCATGCAGAAGAGGAGCTAGGGTATGCAAAGAGAAAACTTGTGGAAATGCAAGGTGAGTTTCCAGAGAGCAGAG
>NW_008683563.1:0-9955 GCF_000695815.1 Acanthisitta chloris | reverse complement strand
GTGTGTGTGTGCGCGCGCGTGCGCGCGTGTGAGCGTGCGGGACGCGAGCACAGAGGCGTGTGCCGTACCAGCACCGCGCGGGGCGGAGACACGTGCGCGTGTGCGCGCGTGTGTGCGCGTGTGCGTGTTAGAGTGTGTGTGTGTGCGCGCGCGTGCGCGCGTGTGAGCGTGCGTGTGCGTGTGTGTGTGCGTGTGTGTCTGTGTGTGTGTTAGTGTGTGTCTGTGTGTTAGTGTGTGTGTGTGTGCGTGTGTGTCTGTGTGTGTGTCTGTGTGTGTGTGTTAGTGTGTGTGTGTGTGTTAGTGTGTGTTAGTGTGTGTGTGTGTCTGTGTGTGTGTTGGAGCCGCCGGGCGCGCAGACAGACGCGTGTGTGGTAGCACCACGGCGCGGGGCGGAGACTGACGCCTCTGCGGAGCCGCAGGCCTGTGCTTGCTGTCCGCGGTGCCTCGCACGCACGTGTGCTAGGCGTGAGATGTTCGCTAATAAAAGCGGTTAAAATGGTAAATCGTTTTAATAAATGCCGTTTTGAAACGGTTAAAAAAAGGGTTTCTGTAAAAATTAGTGTGACACGTCTAAGCCGTCTCTATCTGGCTATAAACACTTAGGACGGACAGCTCTTCAGATGTCACCTGCCGGTTGTCATCCCGAGCGCATTGTGCCCGTTTTAGTGCGTGATGCTCATCTCCGTGAGGCTCCCCAAGCTGCTCTGTGTTCCCTTCCATTGCTAATCAGGATGTAAGAGTTAAAAATATGCCATTTGGGGTAGCAGGATGTGTTTTCAGTCTTCCCAGACATTCCTCTTGCCTGTCATTCTTTCTTAATTTCACCTGCCTTCTCCATCTTGTACATGCTTCTTCCTCTACTCAAAGTGTAAATCGTTTCACAAATACAGTGAAACTGAAGAAAATGGAGAATTTGAAATAAAATCCAAAGCTGAGGCCTCATGCCTGTTGCAGTGCCAGTAGTGCTGTGCTCATGCTGCTGCATGCTGTGCTCTCCACATTTCACCCAAACACAGCTTGCAAGCACTTGGTGTGTTGTTCCACTCACAAAACAGCCCTGATCAGAAAGGCTATAGAATTCCAGCAAATCCACATAACTCTGCCTGAGAGAGAGGGAATCGTGATGTTTTAATCATAATTCACAGCCAGTCCCTGCAAGCTGCATCCTGTTCAGAGGCTATGTACAACACCTACTCCCAGGGGACCAATTACAGCCCCTGAGCTCTGCACTAACACAGGTAATAAAGAAGGAGACAGATAAGCTCAGTTTACAAGTGCCTAGTGTGTTTACTATGGGTTGTTTTAAAAATGTTTGTGAAATAAATCCATGTAAAACAGATGTGTGAATGATAAGAGGCCCAGAACTGCAGGCCTAAGGAATAAGAGGTGAAGGTGTTACAAGTGGCTGCAATACATGTATTTAGGAGATAATCCTAAGAGACACATAAATGGAAAACAGGAGTCTAGCAAAAGGAATTAGGAGCAAGGAAGTATATCAGCACAGAGCTACAAAAAGTCTGAATGTGACTGTGTGAGATCTATGATGAGGATGAAGAGACACTCGTGGAGAAATGCAGTAGAATAAAGCCATTAAGTCATCACAGGTTAGATCCAAAGTTTACTCAAGGAAACTAAACCACTTCTTCCTTGAAGTATATTGTTAACAAAGGGGAACAGGCTGAAGATAAAAGATATTACATGCAATGTAGAAATACCTGTGATAGAAACAATTTTAAAATCTAACTGAGCTTAGCCTAGTAAGAAATAATAGCTATCAAATCAATAAGCATGTCCTTTTGCTTGCTATGCTCTTGCTAGAAGATAATGACTTATCAATATAAGTGTTATTGCTTATGAGTTTTATGTGTAGGAAAAAGCATTTGAGCCATACAGGAACTTACCATTTCATTTCAACAGAGGGTTGTTTGTATCTTCATAGAGAACCATAGAATGGTTTGGGTTGGAAGAGTCTTTAAAGATCATCTAGTTCCAAGCCCCTGCCACGGTCAGGGACACCTTTCACCAGACTAGGTCGCTCGGCTAATGCAAACAGCACAACAGCAGTGTCTTCACTATGAATTACAAAACTCCACCTCCTTTTTCACTTGGATTTTGTAATTCAACAACGGAACAACCTAGCAAAGTACTGTAAAGTGAAATATGGGCTTACCTCATTGGTTTTAAAAGTGGACAAGTTAGTTCTAGAAAAGGGACAAATGGGGCATGTTGCACCTTCTTGCAAAATACTGTCTGGTTCTACAAACCCTGAGATCCCCCAACCATCACTGAGAGCATGTAACTAAAAATACTGTCTTCCTTCTTTCTTGGACAGACCTATGAACTTCTTTTGAAAGATCCATGACTTTCAGGGGGTCTCTCAGAATTACCCAGTTTCAGTACATTTATCTCATGGGCACTTGCCTGCAGCTTTAAACCTACGAATACATTTGTATATCTGCATTTTAGAATATATTCACTTAAAATATCAATAAAGTGTGATACACCTTTCAAGAGATGAGATTTTTTAAGTAGTCTCTTGTGGTTTCTAAAGATTCACATAATGAATGTCACTGAAAGGTATTTTAGAGAATGTCTAAGTGTTGTAGATCCATCATTCAACAGTGGCTCAGCGAAAGAGTATTTTGTTACTGTAAGAGCTGGGCTATTAATCAAGTAGCCTATTAAATACTTAAATAATTATGGGATAATTAGGCCTGGGATTAAAGTACAGTCAATTATTGTCAAACAGTTTTACCAAATCAGCATTACTACCTTGTCTATATTGCCTGCACATTTCATTTATACTAGGTGGAATAGTGGAATTGTGGTCAAGGGTACAAGTTTTGCAGTACATGGGATGCATTAGCTGTGGGCACTGATGTGCTGCAATCCTCTTGTGTGGCAAACACTTTGCGAGTTATTTACAATCCATTTAGAGGCTATTCTGAAAAACACTTATTCTGGTGAGTAATTTTACCTGCTGAGACTTGCACAGACTAGACGTGACTAAAGTTTTCATCTTATATAAAGGTTTGCAAAGTCACGTCCTAATGTATTACATTTTTCATATGTAAATATATCGCTTTGTGGCTCAGAATTGTTTGCACTTTTCGATACACTGCTCTTCTCTGTTCCAAGTATTCCTTTCAAGTTTTTTTATAAAAATAATTAAGAATACGAATTGAACTTAGGTAGTGAAAAATTTTTCTTACAAGTCCACACAAAGGGAAGTCTTTTCTCAGCAATTATCATCAAATGAAGGACCATATATTTCTAATTCCATGTTTTGAACTGCAGCATAATGAAAAGGATTGAAAAGTATATATAAAAGTAAAGCTATGAATGAAATATACTTGGGGTTTAGAGATATATATTTTCTAGACTCAATTTACTTGCCATTTTCCATTAACTTTGCAGGCACAGTTTAAGATAGATATGAGGGGGAGAAAACAGATAGAGATCTTTATAAAGGACCTAAATGAAGTTATTTAGCACTTGACTAAAATGCATTTTAGATATATTTTAGAAATGCTATTGCAAATTGTTTAGCAGTTGCACATTTCCTACCACCTATTATATATAAAAATAGATGCATTTGTATCAGCCATTTACATTTTTATGACCTTGACAATCACAGAACTATAAAATGCGTTGAGGCTGGAAGGGACTTTTGGGGGGCACCTCCTCCCAAACCCTTCTTGAAGCACAGCCTAAAAAGTTCAGTGCCTTATCTCACAGAGCTGTGAATCCTCCCAGGAAGGTGATTTCACTGTCGGGGAGTTTAAGCACCGAAGCATTTCTTCCTTCAGGCAAACTGGAATTTTCCTTCCTGCAACCTATGTGTACTCTGAGAAGAGTCTGATTCCACAATATTCCTATAGCACAATAGACAAAAATTAAAATGGGCTCTGCTTAATTAAGATGCAAGGTATATACATATAACCTCTGATACATAGACATTCACACATTTTAACAAAGTAATGCAGGCAAAGCAAAATATTTTGAAAATAAATGTGTATGAATTCCTCTTCAGAGGAATATATTGTCGGCACAGATTAGTCTTCAGGCTATAAAATCATATTTAATTTTGACTTATCCTTGCTTTTGTGATTGGCATCTTCATCATGTCTTTAGTGAGACACTGTTCTCAGTACCACCTGATGTTAGCTGAATGGTGAGGAATCCCTAGGTTAAAAAAAACAAGACTTATATTTTAGTTGTATAAAACAGCCTTTGTAGTTTATTATCCATCTTTTCAAGAGGCTTTTGTGTGCTAGAAAAAGCATCATGGGCATCCTAAGATTTGTATAAATAAGTCAGAGACCCTTGTTAAAAGCTGGAACAGCTTTATATTTCCTCTTGTTATTTCTTCAGGTTGACATTTACCTTTCTAAGTATTGGGATAAAGTAAAATCTTGAAAAGAAAGAAAGATGATGATGACTGCAAAGGCTGGATATGCCACACTGCAGTCTTAAGTCACCTACTGTGCTTCCTGCCTGAATAAAGAAGTAATCTGAAGGTTTTGTCCCAACTACATTAAAGAAAATGCCTGTGTCACCACTACGGTAACAGCTGGAGAGCAGCAGGAAGTTATTTAGCTTAACAGCAAATACAAGGTTTTCAAGGGTGTAGTACATTATCCAGCAAATCCATAGCTAGAAAAATATCACTGGTAATTTAATCTAATAAAAATGTATTTATTCTCAGGTTTCTAAATAAATACTACAGACACCCATTAGGAGAGCTGGAAATGTACAAAAGCAGAATAAATAAAACATCCAACAGCTCATTTCCTCTCTATTAACCCACTCCATGGATTCATGTGACAAGGCACAACTTTATTATCTGCTTTGAGCGTTGAACAACTGAGTGCTTTACTTTTCTTGCATCGACATTTAAGAATGACTAGAATAAAATGTCCTTTATTACGTGGCCTTTATATCATGCCCATGTAAGAATTAATTGTTCTAAATTTCCAATTTTTTTCCTTTAATCTGTCATTTTTTGGCAATTGCTCCTGTTCTTTCTCTGGAGACACTTCCTAAATCCTCACACAGAAGAAAAACAGCACAAAGAAGGCATGTTTCCATATTTTCCAGATGATTTCCATTTGGTAAATACTGTTTAGGCAAGTAAGAATCCTAAACATTAGCTAGTACTGGCTGTTTCCATTCTTCTGGGCAACTGAAAAGAGAAACATTCTCAGACAGTGATTGTCAAACACATTTTACAATTTTTAGCATTTTTTCATAACTAAACTCAGTGTCATTTCATCATCCCGAGCTGTAAAATGTCCCAGATTTAATCAATATCAGTGGATATGAAGCATCACGCTGTTTGGGAAAGGTTTGCTTGTTTTCAGCTTGCAGAAAGCAGAGTTGTTTCAGTCAGAGCTGTTGTTGTTGTTTGTCTTTCTTTGGCAAGAGCCAATGGCAGATTTAGGTTCCACTTGCAAGCTCTGTTGTTGTGGAAATCTTCTGGTCAAGGCTTAACTTGTTGGTTCTATGCATGTTCATGCACATGCTGGTGAAGAATGGAAAGCAGAAAGACTAAACTCTTCCACACAATGCTTGTGAAGGGACTTTTTTTTCTTAAAAATGATGCTGGGAGCAATGCCTGGAGCAATGCAACTGGAACAGCATTTGGTAGGCAGCAGATCAGTTATTTGCTTGACAATATGTTTCACTACTTCAATGTGTATTTCTCTCTGATTGGAGCATAATAGTTGTATAAAACTCTAAATTAGAGTCCTGTTTGGGTTTTTTTTCTGGTTAGCATTGACAATGAAAGACAAAAAGACCCCCAAAACCCTGTTTCAGCAACAGCTTTGAACAACAGAGAAATCTACAAATACAGGAAAAAGGATAATTATTTATTTAATCACAGTCTCACCAAATGGCAAAATGTTAGTGCAGAAGTGGAGATCTGCAAGTCTCTCATTGCTGGGATTTGTCTGAAGGATGGAGACATGTTGTTCTAATGGGCTTTATTCCCAGCCCATGCTGGAGCCATTACATGGACAATTCCTGTTTGCTTGCTCTGAAAATGAAGGCACAATGGAAAACTAATACGTTAATTAAGAAATTATTATCTTATTATTATACTGAATTATCTTTCAGTATATACACCTTTCATTTCATTTCCTAGCAAATGCCATATCAAGGTCAGTTACTGGATTCTCAAGATAATAGTATATAAAATGTGAAAATCTGAAAAAAAATCTAGGAATTTTTGATGTTTTGCAAGCTGAGCACTGACAGTATCACTGGCAGTGCCACTTAGAGTCTTGCAGAACTTCCTGGGCCCACTAATGCAGAAAGGCAGAGTACAGCTTGTAAAGCAGATATTCCTGGACTCACAACTCGTTACTCACTCAGTGATCTAACAGCTGGATATTCTTCAGGGTGGGCCTGTATCATTACACCTCTTGGATTACAAAATCCCACAGATATTGGGATGACTCACTGCATTCTGCTGACAAAATCCCTGTGGCAACTTCAGTCCATAATTAGCCTACAGTCACACATATGAAGAGTCTGTCGTAGCAACTCCATGGCAGTGTCTGCCCAGTGTTAGGAGAGCCAGGCAGCCCATGCTGCTGTCTGAGCAGCTCTGCAGCATGTGCATGCAGTTTGTATTCCTGCCCCTTTCCTCTGGCATGTGTGCAGAGAAGCTGCAGCTGGCGGGAGCATCCATGGGGGTTTGGCTGGGTGCTGGTGATGCAAGAAGTGTAGGGAGCCAAAGTCACAACTTACCAGTGGGTGAGCAGTACCTGCAGCTTGCCAGAGCTATTGGCATGGCTGTTAGTGAAGTTGGCAGGCACTTACCCCATGGCATAGGTGCCTCATGCTGGTTTCTTGTGAGAGGTAAGGCTATTAGTACATTGAGAGAATACAAAGGTTTTAAGGTAAAACCTGAATTCAGTAAGTCAGACTCTTACTAACATGGCCCACACCCTTGTTTGGGTTGTGTACCTCAGATACCAGGTATGTTAAAATGAAAGTGTGTCTGTGGCTAATGATAATCATGTAAGAGAAATCCTGAACCCCCACCTAAATTTGGGGTTGGCAGACTGTTAGGAGTAAAAAAACCTATTTCTGAAACTCTTGGTCCTGATTCCTCTTCTTGATCCCAGCCTGGAGAACAGACTGGGGCACTTTGTCCATTGCTCTCTGTTCTGCCGCTTCATCTCTTTCTGATAGTTTGAGTGAGTTCAGCATCAGAAGATACTTGATTAGATACACCTGCCTTTGACATGTGAAGAATATCTTTTTTAACCTTCTGCTTATACAGCAATGTAAAGCATTTGAGAACTATAGAAAAGTTTGCTCAGCTAAGATTTGGATGATTATATTGAGTTTCCCCCATATATAATAATTCTCAGACATCATCAACAGGACATGGAGAAAAATTAATAACCAAAGTGATCAATTAAAAGGGACATGTTTGTTAACCACAGCATTCCTTTTTGCTGCTTTTCTCCTATCAGGACATATATAACAAGTGGAAGCATGCAGGGAATAGGCAAGCATTGCCTTGAACTTGGCATTTTTCTACTTATTATATCAGACTTATATAGTACCTGTGTGCTAGCACTAATATTTCAGCACAAAGAAATGATACATGGAAAACCATGTATGTGGTCATATGCCACATGCTTGCTCAGTCCAAAGTCCTGGCTCTAGGTAATTATTTCTTGCATTAATCTGTTCAAACAGAACTAAAATAAATCACTGTTTGCATGTTTACCATTTTTCCTCTTCATCTGGCATTTATCTTTGCTTGCCTGCTCAGTGAATTGTGAAACAAAGTAAACATTCTGCTTCTCCCTGATTTGACACCACACACAAGTGAACTTAGAAGTAGTTTCAGCAGCATAGTAAGACATCGAAAGAAGATGGGGTTTTGCATGCTTAAAAGTTAACTTTTCCCTCAGGCATATATTATCAGGTTTGGTACTGCTGCCATTATCTGATGGGTTTAGATTTAATGAGCAGGTATTTTATTGCATTGCCTGATCAGCAATGAATTTGGGAGTTAGAGGAACATTTGTCCTGCATAAGATTTTATTGATGAAATTGAAAAGGCTCATTATGTTTTTTCAACATTTCCTGTTTCTGTACTCTGATGATACCTCTACTTATCTCTAACTTCCCTTTGGACTTTTCCTCTACCTTCATAAAAATTTAATGAGAATTATGTTTGTCACCTGCTTGCAATAAAAGGAAAGAAAGAATGTGCTGTAATAGTAAGTGCTGTGAATAAAGGGAAAGACTGTCCTACCCTTTTGGAAGAGAGAATCAGCTTTGATTTTCTGTGGCCCAGCATATAAATGCATCAAAGTGCTATCAAACTACTGCATCTCTTCCTCCAATGGTAGTAAAAACATTGGATGCAATTCAAGGGAAAAACACAGCTTTAAGGCATCTGTTACTTATCAGTTATTCAATTTTCTGTTTTCATATTCTTGAGAAAATGTTCCTGGTCAAGGCACTGTTTTGTCATTTTTCCATATTTGACTTTCTTTCTCTGCTGCACATCAGAAATTCCAGCTCTGGACTGCATAGCTTTTTTCACTCTATTCATTAACCTGATACTAATGGTCCAATTGATTAGTCAATGAGATGAGTAGAAAATGCATTGCATTAATTTCTTAGGGAATATGTCAACAAACCATTTCCCATACGAACTTCCATGACTCATGACCTATTATTGACTAAACGGTTTGTGTCAAAGAACTGTGTGCTAAGTCCAGTTTATATATATCTGACTCAAACAGGTTGGAACTGATTAAAATTTTTAACATGATTGTGTAAAGAAATATTCATGTTCATATTGCAGTGTAAAGGTACAAACCTCTTACTGTATCCTATTATGCCAAAGATCCTTAAGTAAATGACGTGGCTTTGAACTGATGAGTTTAGATTGATGTGACTTTCACCACTGTCAGGAAGCTGTTTCTCAGATAGTGAAACATGTACAGTTATCATCTTGGCATATTTAGGCAACCAAATTCTGTTTGGATCACATAAATATTGCCTGTAATACTCAAAACTTTTAAGTTTGATTTTTTTTTCTCCTAAGGAAATAAAGAATAGAATTGGATAAAAAAAGGAAAATAGTATGAGCATACATTACAGGAGAGACAGTGAGATACAGACTATGGACTGGAGAGATGTGTTTTCAAATTTCAGTCAATCAAGTGTCTAAAGTGATTTGTTGCCATGGCACATTCCTTGAGGCCACCTCTGTTCACATGAAAGAACATCCCTGGAATACTTCAATCATATCTTTGTAGTATTTGCCTGGAAAATACTCTGCATTTGCAGTAGAGTCTTCTTGCTTAGAAATTCCTCAGTTTCTTGTTTCTACTCTACATAGATACCTTTAAGATTTCTAATTGAGAGAAATGCCAAACCCCTGAGGAATTTGCCTATGTAATACCAGTAAGGGGCTGAAAAAGTTAGTTATTCTCATGAAGGAGTATGAGGGCCATAGTAACATCAGTAGATGCCAGAGTAGCCAAGTGTGCTGGGTGCTGAGGCACTGAGGGGATGGAGAAGGGAAAGGAGTGAAGTGTGGGGCTAAGGGGGCTGAGAGGGCTGAGGAGGCTAAAGTGAGGGGCTGAGGGGGTCTAGAGGAGCAGGGCTTAGGGGGCTGAGAAGAAGGGCTGAGGCATCTCAAGGGGCTAAGGAGGCTGCATCAAAATGAGCGTGGGCAGCAGGTCAAAGGACATGATTCTCCCACTCTACTTTGCTCTCATGAGACCCCACCTGGAATACTGTGTGCAGTTCTGGGGCCCTCAATGTAAGAAGGACGTGGAACTGTTGGAGCGAGTCCAGAGGAGGTAATAGGTCTGGTGCAACCCCCCTATGAAGACAGGCTGAGGAAGTTGGGGCTGCTCAGCCTGGAGAAGAGAAGCTTGCATCGAGACCTCATAGCAACTTTTCAATA
>NW_008683562.1:0-1210 GCF_000695815.1 Acanthisitta chloris | reverse complement strand
ATGCAGGATGCTGTGGGATGATGCAGGAGGCTGCAGGATCCGTGGTCCCTCAGGATGCAGGATGCTGTGGGATGCAGGATGCTCTGGGAGGATGCAGGGTCCATGGTCCCTCAGGATGAAAGATGCTGTGGGATGCAGGATGCTCTGGGATGATGCAGAGTCCATAGTCCTTCAGGATGCAGGATGCTGTGGGAGCAGGATGCTGTGGGTTATATAGCACTGTGGGATGTGAGATGATGCAGGATGCTGTGAGATGATGCAGGATGCTCTGGGATGCAGGATGCTCTGGGATGATGCAGAGTCCATAGTCCTTCAGGATGCAGGATGCTGTGGGAGCAGGATGCTGTGGGTTATATAGCACTGTGGGATGTGGGATGCTGCAGGATCCATGGTGCTGTGGGATGCAGGATGCTCTGGGATGATGCAGAGTCCATGGTCCTTCAGGATGCTGTGAGTTATATAGCACTGTGGGATGTGAGATGCTGCAGGATCCATGGTGCTGTGGGATGCAGGATGCTGTGGGATGATGCAGGGTCTGTGGTCCCTCAGGATGAAAGATGCTGTGGGATGCAGGATGCTGTGACATGCAGGATGGCATGGGATGCAGGATTATATAGCACTGTGGGATGTGAGATGCTGCAGGATCCATGGTGCTGTGGGATGCAGGATGCTGTGGGATGCTGCAGGATGCAGGATGATGCAGGGTCCACAGTCCCACAGGAAGTGAGATGCTGGGATGTGTAGGATACCACAGGATGCTGTGGGATACACAGTGCTGTGGGGTGCAGGATGCTGAGGGATGCAGGACACTGTGGGACCCATATGGCATGGACTGGGGGACACTGGGGGGTGCAGGATGCTGTGGGGTGCAGGATGCTGAGGGATGCAGGATGCTGTGGGATGGGTAGCACTGTGGGATTTGGGATGTTGTGGGACACAATGACATGTGGGGTGCAGTGGGGAACACTGTGGGGTGCAGGATGCTGTGGGATTTGGGATGCTGTGGGGGACAATGAGATGTGGGGAGCAGTGGGGGACACTGGGATGCAGGATGCTGTGGGATGGGTAGCACTGTGGGATTTGGGATGTTGTGGGACACAGTGACATGTGGGATGCAGTGGGGCACACTGTGGGGTGCAGGATGCTGTGGGATTTGGGATGCTGTGGGGGACTGACACGTGGGGAGCAGTGGGGGACACTGTGGGGTGCA
>NW_008683561.1:0-536 GCF_000695815.1 Acanthisitta chloris | reverse complement strand
ACCTTGATGATTCTATGATTCTATAACTATTTCACCTTTCTGATTATGTATTTAGCTTTGTCACATGACCTTTTAATTCCCTACTCAACATATTTTGGCTAGATCATTTAGTTGTGAAACACACTTGCCCTCATTTACCCAAACCCACCAGCCTAACGTTTCATCAGTCAACTTCTGACAAAAGCACCCCAAGCCCTATATTTGACATGTAAATGTTAATATCATCATAGCCTCAGGCTTGATCCTATATTTTCCATTCCACTATTTTTCTGTGGTGCTCTCAGAAAGTTTGCTACTGAACTTTGCTTCCTCAAGATGTTGTGTTTCTTTTGAAGAGCCTTGTAGGGTTATAAAGTAAGATTTTTCAGAAGGCATGCTTAAAAGGTTATACCAGGATTGTCATCTTTTTTAATTCATGTAATGATCTCTTTTTTTAACTAGGCTTTAGAATTTATCAACAAAAAAAAAACGTTGAAATTTGCTAACCAGCTGTAAAAGCAGAGCAAAATAGGCTGTGCAGATAGAGCTGTGGAAAG
>NW_008683560.1:0-585 GCF_000695815.1 Acanthisitta chloris | reverse complement strand
GCCAGCAGCGAGGGACCCCTGGCCCCCCCAGCCCGGGAGGGGAGATGGGCTCTGCCCAGCGATGTGGGGAGGAGGGGTGGGATGGGGGGCAGCTCTCCCAGCCCCAGACCTCAGGGCAGAGGGGGGGCCCAGCCCCCCACTGCCCCACAGGGAATGGCCTCATGGGAGGGAGGCCCTACAGGGCCAGCAGCCCCAGCCTGGGGGACAGGCAGACAGCAGGACCACCCCCTCACCTGTACCCCCACCCCCTCACCTGCCCTGATGCCAGGTCTCTCCTTCAGAGCACAAGGAGCTGGGGGCAGCATGCTGTGCCCCCTCCATGGTGCTTCACTGCCTGGCATCACCCCTCTGGCCAGAAGGGGTTGTGTGGGAGCCCCTGGGATCAGGTACTTCCGGCTCATTCTGCAGGGGGGAGGAAAACAAGACCCTAAGCTAAAGGGAGGCTGGGGGACACATGCAGGGCACAGCACCATGTGCAGGATGTGGCCTCGGCAGCCAGCCCTTCTCGGAGGGGACCCTGCACCCCAGGCTGAGCCTGCCCTCCCACTCATGCCCAGCAACCCCAGAGCTATCTGCCCTTCATGA
>NW_008683559.1:5791-6070 GCF_000695815.1 Acanthisitta chloris | reverse complement strand
AAGGCCAACAGGGAGAAGATGACCCAGATCATGTTTGAGACCTTCAACACCCCAGCCATGTACGTGGCCATCCAGGCTGTGCTGTCCCTCTACGCCTCCGGGCGCACCACTGGCATCGTGATGGACTCTGGAGACGGTGTCACCCACACGGTGCCCATCTACGAGGGCTATGCCCTGCCCCACGCCATCCTGCGCCTCGACCTGGCCGGGCGTGACCTCACTGACTACCTCATGAAGATCCTGACAGAGAGAGGCTATAGCTTCACCACCAAGGCCGAG
>NW_008683559.1:4407-5660 GCF_000695815.1 Acanthisitta chloris | reverse complement strand
CATCGGCAACGAGAGGTTCCGCTGCCCCGAGTCCATCTTCCAGCCCTCCTTCCTGGGCATGGAGTCCTGCGGCATCCACGAGACCACCTTCAACTCCATCATGAAGTGTGACGTGGACATCCGCAAGGACCTGTATGCCAACACGGTGCTGTCTGGGGGCACCACCATGTACCCTGGTATTGCTGACCGGATGCAGAAGGAGATCACGGCGCTGGCTCCCAGCACAATGAAGATCAAGATCATCGCCCCTCCGGAGCGCAAGTATTCTGTGTGGATCGGTGGCTCCATCCTGGCCTCCCTCTCCACTTTCCAGCAGATGTGGATCAGCAAGCAGGAGTATGATGAGTCTGGCCCCTCCATCGTCCATCGCAAGTGCTTCTAGAGGTGCTGCTGGCAGCCACCCTGGGCTGTCCCCCTGGGACAACCTCCACTCCCATGCTGGACCACAACTGTCCCACTGTTCCCTATCCCATGTTTTAATTAACTTGTTCAGGTACCAATTAGTGATGTGTATTTTAATGGCCCTTTAGGCTGTAGTGCTCCCGTGGCTTCTTTTCCTTGGTCACTTTCCCTGTGTAACACAGATAGGATGACACTAAGGTTAGACCTTGTCACCTTTAGGTTTGTCACCTTTAGGTTTGTCACCTTTAGGTTTGTCACCTTTAGGTTTGTCACTGTTGGCTCCTTTGTAAGAAAACCAATAAACTTCTGAGGTTTAAACACTAGAAGAGCTGATTTTGCTTTCTTTCAGGGTGGGCTTTACCCCCTCTCTACAAAGAATTATTGTGCTGTAGATTTTTGGACCCAAACCTGACCTTAAGTTAAATCTTATGCCTATTTTGTTCTCTAAATTCCTGATGAATCCCATCCTAGTGCTGCTCGGACCATTTTAAGAGCTGTTAGGGAGGAAAGCGTGTCTGGAATGTGGTGCTCTCAGCCTGGCTGGACTTTCATGGTAACTTGGCTTTTTTTAGAACACAAACAGCTCTTCTGTCAGAAAAACCTTGGCGCCTTGGCACAGGATTTGGTGACCGGAGCAGTGGCCTCTCCTTTTTAGGGAGAGGGTGAGGAGATGGTGCAGCAGATAGCGCTGAACCGTGCTCAGCTCGGGGAAAGCTCTGCGTTCGGGGAAGGGGGGGAATCTCCTGGAGCGGCATGTCTGCAAAGAAGGGACGGCAAACAATTAACCCGGTGTCACTAACAGCTCAGAGCGGCGAGGGGCAGTGCCCAGGCACTGCCGCAGTCCGGCTTTT
>NW_008683559.1:3114-4172 GCF_000695815.1 Acanthisitta chloris | reverse complement strand
CGGCTCCAGCCCGCGGTATGGAGCTGGAAGCTGGGGCTGAGCCGTGGGTGAGGCTTCCTGCGGTGGTGAGTGACGAAGGGGCTCACTTAGCGTTATTTTTCCTCCTGTCCTAGAGCTCTGGATCTCGGAGTCTGTGGAAGAAGTGCGACATGTCCCTGCCGGAGTGGCACATCGCGGTGAAGCTGGCGGACCAGCCGCTGGCTCCTAAATCCATCCTGCACCTGCCGGAGACGGAGCTAGGCGAGTGCCCGCTGGGAGGCTGTAGCATCTCCCACCTGAAGCAGCTCATCACCGGGAAGCTGCAGGAATCCGTCCCGGACCCCGAGCTCATCGGTGGGTGCCTGTCTGGCTCCTGCCACCCTCCTGCCGCTTGGGGACAGCCTTTGCCCGTCCTCGCTGCGGCTGGACATGAACATCCTGCTGGGAGGGCCCAGAGGTCTGAGTACCGTGTTGTTTGGATAGCTTGTTCCCTGTTTCCTTGGGATCACAGCGCTCCTGCGGTGTCAGTGCCCTTGTTAAGGAATCTTGGGGCTTGCTAACACCGCTGTGTCCTTGTGGGATCTCGCAGGAGAACTGTGAGAAAAGTCAGCTCTTCTAGAAGAGGTGGCAAAGTCGTGTGTATCAGCTCCATGATTTCCTCCCTGACCCTCAGTTCCACAATTTCCCTGGGTTGTTCCCTGGCCAGAGGGAGCAATAACCTCCAGATCTCTAAGTCACACTTGGAAATCCTCAGCCCTTTCTGAGAGTGCCACAGGTATTATCTTTGGGGGTTTCTCTCCCCTAGACCTGATCTACTGTGGCCGTAAGCTGAGGGATGAGCAGACCTTGGATTTTTACGGCATCCAGTCTGGATCCACAGTCCATGTCCTGCGCAAGTCCTGGCCAGAGCCTGATCAGAAACCAGGTGAGGAGGAAGAGAAGGCTGTGGGATTTCATCTTGGGATGTGTTTTAAAGGGCCTGAGGAACAGCTGCTGTCAAGATTCCTTTCTGGGAGGCTGCTCTGGAGCATTCCAGGAGGAGCTGCTCCATGTGTTTGTGTGGGAACTCCTCAGCTCTA
>NW_008683559.1:0-3092 GCF_000695815.1 Acanthisitta chloris | reverse complement strand
TCCTGCTGATGGAAGAGCTAAGGAATGAGCTCTGCAATGTGGAAAGGCATTGGCCCTTCCTTAATTAGCTGTGATCAACTTGAGGGTGTTGCCAGAGAGTGTGGAGCAGAGCTCCTGGTTCCTCAGCTCCAGGGATGAGTCAGGATTATGTGTGTTCCTGTTCTGCCTCACTGGAGAATAAGATGAGTTAGAGCTGTTATTCCTATAACAGAGCTCCTTTTATCCATTTAGGAGGATATTCCTGTTTATCTTTATTACCTGTGGGTGCAGTTAGTTTTTCCTCTGGCTACTGTCCCGAGACATGAGCTGAATCCAAGGATATTGCAGCATGGAAATCCCAGTGGGATGTCAAGTGGCTGTTAAAGATGACAGGGGGAGAGCTGTGGTTCACTGTGGTGTTTTTCTCCCCTCAGAGCCTGTGGATAAGGTGGCAGCAGTCCGGGAATTCCGTGTCCTGCACACTGCCCTGCACAGCAGCCCTGCCTACAGAGATGCAGTGAGTGGGCTTCCTGCTGGGCTCTCTGGGGGGGTTTGGGCTGTTCTCTCCCTGGGAGGACAGTCTCCCAGTGGAGCCTGGCTGGGTGACACTGCTCATGTGCTCTCATTTCCCTGACAGGTCTTCAAAATGCTGGGAAACAAGGAGTCACTGGATCAGATCATTGTAGCTACACCTGGCCTTAGCAGTGACCCTGTTGCTTTGGGTGAGTTCAGGTGTGATGCAGAGGGAAAGCCAAATAAGGATAATCTGGGCTTAATTCCTGTCAGGGGAAAGGGAGTGTTCTAGAAAAAAAACCACACCTTTTTTGTCCCTTTTTAGGGCATAAGAGTCAGTGACTGCTCAGGTGTCAGAGTTGTGCCCCCCTGGACATGTTTGGCGGTAGATCCTAGCCTCAGAAGGGTTAGGGAACAGTGGGAATGGATGTTTTCTCCCTGCTGCAAAGTGTTACAAAATGTTCATTAAATCTAACTTGCTTATTCTGGCCTGGGATGGTGCTAGTATGAGGCAGTTGGAATTCGGGATGCAGTCACAGCCTGGCTGGGTGAGCTGGTGGCCAGATTGGATCCTGCTCTTAAGGTGGAGCATCTGTGGCATCTGCTAGAAAAGCCCCATCCCATGGGTGTGTGGCTGTGGTCAAGGGGCTCTCCAGGATGATATGAAAGGCTTCAGAGAGAACAATAATCATAATAGTATTTATGGTGTTTGTTCATGACTCAGTTCCTGGAAAAAAATTAATTCTTTTGGTTTTCCCCATGGCTTTTGTTTGACTGTCTCCTGGTCCTTGTATCCTGTCTCGAGTCATGTTTCCTGGTCCTTTCCAGGAGTCCTGCAGGACAAGGATCTCTTTTCAGTGTTTGCAGACCCCAGCATGCTGGACACGTAAGTTCATGTGGGGCAGTGACTCAGCAGGGCGTTTGTCTCACTGTGTACCCAACTGCTTCTCCCTAGGTGGGGGAGAGAGCTCTGCTCCTGCCTGCCCGTGTGGATCCACCAGGATTCAAAAGAGCACACTTCTCCCTCAGCAGCAGGAAAGAGAGATATACCACATGGATTAAACCTAGTGGGAGTCAGGGCCAACATTGCCTCCAGATCCCAGATTTAAATCTGGATCCGGTTGCTCCCAGCAGAGAGTTGCTCCCATGAGAGCATGTGGGAGACGTGAACCATGGAAAAATCAACAGGGGATCAAGTAGGAGCCTTAGCTGCCTCAGGAAGTTTGTACTAGACAACCAAAGGCAGCAGTGTGGGTGTAGCCAGTGGTGCTAGCTGTGCCCTAAGGGCTCATTTCTTAGTTTCCCTGGGTCCATGTGTCTCTCCAGGCTGATCCCAGCTCATCCTGCCCTTGTGAATGCCATTGTCCTTGTCCTGCACTCAGTGGCTGGGAGCACCCCTCTGCCAGCCCCAGAGACATCCTCCCGAGCCATGGCCTCCAGCTCCTACAGGGACATGCCAGGTGAGTGGGAATCTGCAAAAATCATGTCTGCAGGACTTGCAGGTCAGTTTAGGATCATGGAGTTACAGCCTGGTTCGGGTTGGAAGGGAAATTCAAGGCAATCAAGTCCCACCTCCTGCCACATTCCACTAGCCCATGTTGCTCCAAGCCCTGTCCAGCCTGTCCTGGAACACTTCCAGGGATGGAGAGTCCCCACCTGTGCTGTACTGACTGTCACCCCTGGGCTGGAAGGACAGGAGTTTTGGGTTCCTGAGCTGGAAACACTCTGTGGTTTGAGAGATTCTGCACTGTGTGAGGTTCCTCTGGGGCTCTTTAGCCTTGGGGCCTCTCCCTGTGCAGTGAGGGTGAACAGCATTGTGTTGTGGTCTGTGTGGGCCTGATCTGTTTTCCACTGACCTGCTGCACCTGCCGTTGTTGGTGCTGAGGCCTCAGTCCTAAACCAGTGCTGAGCCTGGCAGCATAGCCAAGGACTCCATGGGATTCTCATCTGATGCCTCATTCCTGCCAGTTTTCTGCATCCATTTCTTCTCCTTTTTGCTGCAGGTGGATTTCTCTTTGAAGGTCTCTCAGATGATGAAGATGACTTCCACCAGGTAAGCAACCAGATTGGGTGGACCACCTGTTTTGGACTTGCAATCTGGGGTTAATTTGTGGCTTTGTAGATTCGAAAGCTCTTCCCTTCTTGTGTGGGGAATAGCAGGAGCTGCTGTGGCTTCTGAGAGGGTTGTGGCCACAAACATATTGACTGTGGGGTGCTTGGATGCTGTTCAGGATAGGATTTTCCTGAGTGCTAAACACACACCAGAGAGTGGAACAGCACATGTCCTCAGGGGAAACAGCCCTGTAGCCAAATCCATGCAGGGAGAGGTGTGCATTGATGGGGAGCATGGGAATGTTGGGCCCTGCCCTTCTACAGCCTTCCTCTCCAAAGGACAAATTGTTTTGGAGGAGAAATTAGATATTTAGGCCAAAAAAGTGCCTGGCAACAGGGAATTGTTTTGTTACAGGCTAGGAGTACTCTGGTTCTAGGCTGGGTGAATTATATAATATCATACATAATATATATGATTCATAAAATGTATAATATAATGCATAATATAAAATATATAATATGTATTATGATATGTAGTATAATATATG
>NW_008683558.1:0-3425 GCF_000695815.1 Acanthisitta chloris | reverse complement strand
CAACCGAATCGAGGTTTTCAGTTGGAAAATCGCCAGCCGGAAGCTGCCGGTTAAACTTTTCCAGGCTCGGTTTTGTTTGCTTTCACCTGACCCATCCAGCACCTCTAACCTGCTGGGAATGGCTACAGCAAACACCTTCCCGGGGCTAGGAACACCCCAAATTCCGACTGGGTCGGGGCACCCAGCAGCACCTGGGCACTGACACCTCTCCCAGTAACCCTCTATCAACTGGAAATATGTTCAAGGTTTCTGCCCCGAGTGACCTCACAGCCTGTCCTACCGACCACACCAACACACACCAGAGGGATAACCAACCCATTCCCCCTGGGAGCAGCAATCCCCCAGCAGAGCCATGCCCTGTGTGCACTGGGGGGACCCCAGCCCCGCTGGCCGTGGCTCATTTTTAAGTGGAAGGGGACAGAGCTGTCCCCGGGGTGCATTTTCAGGCAGTATTTGCAGACGGAGCCAGTGCAGGGCTCTGATATTCCTGCCGGGGAGCAGGAACACCCCAGGCTGCTGTGCAGACACGTGCACATCTCTGCTCCTGGAAGAGCCCAAAGGCTCCTGCCAAATCCTGTGGATTTGTGGCACAAATCCACATCCCAGCTCCCCTCCCTGAGACCCTGTGTGGGGCAGCTGGGCACCCCCACACCACACGGAGGAGAAGGTAGTCCTGAAATGTTCCCAGGGGTTCACAAGCCTCTTTGCCTCCAAAACTCCAGAGAGCAGGAGGGGAGGGCAGGCTGCAGCAGCCTCCTTGCTCACCACCCTCCTCGTCCCCACGTCTTACCTGTCTCCTTTTGGTCCCTGTGCTCAGAAGGGCTGGAGGGAGGTGGTCAGCATGGACACCAACAAACCCTGGAGAAGTGCTCCTGCAGTGGTCACTCACAGTCCTGGCCCCAGAGCTGTTTGCTCCTCTTGCTCCTGCAGATATTGCAGTGCTGGAGCCTCTATCTGCACATGGCTGGGAAGGGAGCAGCCCCTGGTCCATCCTGGCAGCCCAGATATCATCCTGCTGCTTTTCCCTAAATTTTCCAGAGCTCTTGGGATTCTGCTAAAAGCACAATTTGAGTTCAAAGAAAAGGTGCTCCACAAGTGCTTCCAATTGTTGCTGGGACAGGGCTGCTCCAGGGCCAGGCAAACTGTCCAAAAGCTAAGGCAGACACCCAAAGTGACCTTGGCCCCACACTGGAGCACAAACAGCCGGGAATGAACTCGTTCTTCTCATCTCTTCCACTCAGAGAAACTCGGAGCTGCTCTCAATCCCACAATTGCAAAACGCCTCAGGCAGAAGAACAAGTGAACAGAAAATCAAAGTTCAAAGAAAGGATTTGCAGGAGCTGAGGCAGTTGGTGTCAGAGAGAGCCTGGATGTTCCTGTGAGCTCTGCCCCAGCCTCTTCCCCACCTTCAGAGCTGCCTGGAGAAGGGGCTCCCACGGCAGATTGTCCTCATGGTGCTGCAGGAAATCATCTGTACAGAGCCAGGGAACCCCAGATGCAAATGCTGAGCTAAAGTCTCAGCCTTGTTGGCATCAACAGCAAATTCCACAGACACTCCAAGACCCCAACCAGCATATACCTCTGGGCTGCTCCTGCTTGGGGGCACACAAGTCAAGTCTCCAACGTTACTTAGGGAACCCAAGCACTATAAATAGACTTCCTTATCCCCACAACCACAAAATTAGGGATTGGAAACCACTGGGAGTCGTTGAGATTTGTAATGAGATTGGAGCTGCTGGTGGTGCCAGGCAGCTGCTTCACCTTGGGCTTAATGAGGCTGTAATTAGCCAGGGGTGGGAGCACAGGCTGTGCAAGGGGAGATTCTACGTGGGAATTGGTTTCCATCCCTCCCTCAGGGCCGAGGGGAGGTAAACCCAGGGGAGATGGGTGGTCATTGCTGGGGGGAGAGCAGGCCCTGCTCTTTGATGCCAAGGTGTCCCCTCATGCCAGCAACAGGCATTGCCCAGTCTGTTCATGACTGAGGTGCTGCAGGGACCTGGTGCTGGACATCACCAGGACAGGTCCTAGCCAGGGGGACCTAATCCCTGTGCCCACAAAGCTGATCTCACACCCATAAATCACTGCCCTGCTCTGCTGCCCAGGGAACAGAGGAGCTGCTCATAAATCAGGGATAAACCTAACTTGGCATCTTTGGTGAGCAAATTAAATTGTGGGCTTTGGAGGAATGTTTCTGTTTGGCCAAATCATTAATAAATCAATGGGAGCCGTGAGGAAGAGGAGAGGGACTGTGCCCTGTGCCAAGGGAGAGCAGTGGGTCCCTGTGCCCCCTCTGGCACTGAGGAGAGCAGGGGGACCCCAGTGCTGCCACCCCCCACCACGTAGGGCTCACCCACCCTGGGGAGCGCTGCGAGGCGCAGGTTAATAAATCAGTTTGTCTCCAGGCTGGTTTGCTTTGTGTGCCTGACAATAGCCTGTTGTAAATGGCAGCCCCTTGCCTCCTCCTGAAAGGCTTTTAATTAAAATATGGAAGGGGCTTTTCTGTGTACTTAAAAAAAAAAATAAAATAGCAGATTTCAGCACACTCCCATTCCAGGCGTCAATTTATTCTTGTCTTCCTGGTGGTTGTGATCCATGTAAGTCCTTTGTGCTGTGATCCAGCCCCATTAGGCGGCCGAGGGGCGATGCTGGCAGCGAGAGCTGAATGCCAGTGGTGATGGGGAGCCAGAAATGGTGGAGAGCCAGTGGTGATGGACAAGCCCCACCTTGTCCAGGGATGGGCAGAATGGTGGAGAGCCAGTGGTGATGGACAGGCCCCACCTTGTCCAGGGACACCAGGAGCCCCACTGTGGAACAGCAATGCCATCAGAGCAAGCAGGGATGTGTCAGGCTCTGTCGGTGCCCAGGAGCCTGTGCCCAGCTTCAGCCCTGGGCACAGAGAAGAAAGACCCTCCTGGAGACCCAGAGGGATGCTCCAGAGCTCTGTCCCCATCCTGTACCATATGGAGCCATCCCAGTGTCTCCATATCCTCACAAATGATTTGAAGTGTTTGATAGCTGTGACTGCCCCATCCCTGGAGGTGTACAAGACCAGAATAAATGGGGCTTGGAGCAACCTGGTCTCATAGATGATGTCCCTGCTTATGGCAGAGGGTGGAATGAGATGAGCTTTAAGGTCCCTTCCAACCCAAACTGCTCTGTGTTTCTGTGACAGCCTAAAAGCCCATTGCCACAGGTGATGGAGCTTCATGGTCTAGATGGTGTCCGTGCGTATGGCCGAGGGTGGACTGAGATGAGCTTTAAGGTCCCTTCCAACCCAAACTGCTCTGTGTTTCTGTGACAGCCTAAAAGCCCATTGCCACAGGTGATGGAGCTTCATGGTCACCTCCCCTCTCTCTGCAGCCTGCCCTTTCCCTCTGGCCCCTCTCCTCTCTTCCCACCCCTCTCTCCCATCCCTCTCTCCCATC
>NW_008683557.1:0-2812 GCF_000695815.1 Acanthisitta chloris | reverse complement strand
CTGCTCCCCACCGAGCCCTGCCGGCATTTCCTCGCCTGCCTTGCAGGGAGGCAGCAACTGCTTTGTTTTCTCGTGGCGCGGCGCACACAACCACAAGCCAAGCGTCGGCACAGTGGGTGAGCACTGACATCTGTGCCGATAGAACACCGATCTGGAGTTAGGAAGGGACATACACCCCCGCAGGGCTCGGTCCTGCCTGCCCAGCACCAGGAAGGCTCCGTCAGCACGGCCAAGCACAGCCTTTCTTGTAACTTTGTAAGGCACAAGGGCAGAACTGTGAGTGACCCCACCAGGGCGAGGTGTGGGACGCAGGGTGGGACACCACGCATCTCCTGCTCTGCACAGGCTGAGCTGCTGCCTCTCTGGAGAGCACTGCTGTCCTCCCTTTGCAGGCAGTGGGTTGGATCACAGGGTGGTACTTCTGTGTCACGTAGTTAAAACCACTCCAGACTTTTTCCACCGTTTGGGTTTTTTTATAAGTCGTGAGGGATTGAACAAAATCACAAGAACATAGTTAAGCATTAACTTGCTGGTCCTTACCCTGTAATCACGGAACCAAGCCGACATTCCTGTTCCCCCGTGGCAGTGAGTGTTACATAAAGACCTCTCTTATGCTGAGGAAATGTGAGTGTTGTCCCCTACATTTCATAACTTCACAACGTTGGGTTACTGTGTGTTCCCTGGGGCTCAGCCAAGCTCAGCTGAAGGGGAAAGTTCCTGTGGCTTTCAAACCCCACAAGTCTTTGGGGGAAAAGCCACACGGGAGTGTTCCTGGTGCGCTCAGCTCTTCCACTGGATGTGTGCAGTTCTAGTGCCCTCAACACAAGGACATGGAACTGTTGGAGCAAGTCCAGAGGAGGCCGCGAAGTTGCTAAGAGCACTGGAGCATCTCCCCTGTGAGGACAGGCTGAGGGAGTTGGGGCTGTTGAGCCTGGAGAAGAGAAGGTTGTGTGGAGACCTCAGAGCAGTCTTACAGGAGCTGAAGGGGCTCCAGGGAAGCTGCAGAGGGATCTGTGTTAGGAGATGCAGTGACAGGACAAGGAGTAATGGATACAAATTGAGGGAGGGCAAATTTAAGTTAGATATCAGGAAGAAGTTTTTTCCCTGTTCAGGTGGTGAGACACTGGCCCAGGTTGCCCAGGGAGGCTGTGGCTGCCCCAACCCTGGCAGTGTTCACAGCCAGGTTGGCTGAGCCTTGAGCAACCTGCTCTGGTGGGAGGTGTCCCTGCCCAGGGCAGGAGTTGGGACTGGGGGATCTCTAAGCTCCATTCCAACCCCTAAAATTCTCTGATTCCACTAATTCTGCCAAGACCCTCCTGGGCATAGTGTGAGACATTGGTCAGTCCAGTGCATCTCCTGGGAAAGCTTTCCAGCTCTCTGGGGAAGAAGAGCAGCCTCTTGCATTTGCCATGTCTCAGCCCACCAGAAAGGAAGCAGTGACAGAGGAGAGTCTGTGGGTCTCTGGAAGATACTGCCTTGCCCACAGTACACCATCCCTGGGGGCTTCCTGCGGCTCTCAGCAGGTGCTTCTCCTGCCTCCCCAAACTCATCCCCAGCCAGGTGAGGTGAGCTGATAGTGTAATTGTAATTCCTGAGTTTGTTAGCTTGGGTTTGTTTTTATTACTCCATGTGCCTCTTAGCCCAAGTGAACCGGTGCACAACGGGGTCTGTGAGGTTTTAGTTCATGTTGTAGCACTTTAGTATTTGTACACTATTCATGATGCATCTC
Source organism: Acanthisitta chloris (assembly GCF_000695815.1). Classification (NCBI taxonomy): domain Eukaryota; kingdom Metazoa; phylum Chordata; class Aves; order Passeriformes; family Acanthisittidae; genus Acanthisitta; species Acanthisitta chloris. The sequence goes on along the minus strand of NW_008683557.1, from coordinate 1,083 downwards.
AACATCCTTAAGCTAACTCAGGGTGTTCACTGAGCTAAACTGCTCTGACCTTTCCAGACCACAAAGGAACCAGCCGTGCTGTTGTTTACAGGCTAAATGGCAGCAAGTTAATGCTTAACTATGTTATTGTGATTTTGTTCAATCCTTCAAGACTGTTTAAACCCATGTGACTGGAGCACAGCTTTGCCACTGCACAACTGACGTGGGTTTGGCTACAGATGGGGCTCTGCAACCCCAGCCCCAGGGAGCTCTGCAGGTGTCTCTGGGCAGCAGAGGAGCTGCACTTCCCCAAAGAGACCGAAGGCGCATCCCTGCACGAGAGGCGAAGGGACTGTGAGGCCAGGAAGGGAAGAACCCCAAGAAACCGACTCAGCTTGGTGGATTGTTTGTGTGTTTGCCCCTTTGTTGCTTGTCTGCACTGGCCAGTAAGTAATGTGGGTTTTTTTCCTGAGGTAACTGTGGCAATTTATTGGTATGGAAGTAGTTCCAGAGAAATGAGGAAGAATTCAAGGCATCATGAGGGGCTGTGAGTGACAGGGCTGTGTCCCTCATCTCTGCAAATGGAACGAGAGGAGCTTTTGAAGGCTTTTCTGTCAAGTGCTTTTAGAAAATACTGTCAGATTTGTAGCACATTTAGACAAGGCCAAAAGGAACAGCAAAAAGGAGGTATCTGCATTTGGCTTTTGGGGAGGGATGGTATGGCTGGGGAGGGATGAGGAGTGCTGGCAGACAGCATGTGAAGGAGGAGATACAGTGGAGCTGCAAGACACAAACCTGCTGTGTTTGTGAGGGGTTTGGGGATGTCCTGTGAGCCATGTGGGTGTGTGGGGTGCCGGGTCAGGGTGCTGTGTGCGGCTGCAGGACGAGGCTGCTGCAGCCAGGCCAGTTGGCAGCTCCCCTGGGAAATGGCACACGAGGTTGGCCTGGGTACTACGGGCTGCAGCAGTGCTGGGTGTCATGGGCACCTCCTGCATGGACTGTGTCTTGTGCTCACCACAGACTGAGTGGCACAGGCTGCCAGCACCGTGCTCAGGGGCTCACTGGAATGTGCTGCCCAGGGAGGGGGTGGATTCACCATCCCTG
>NW_008683556.1:0-596 GCF_000695815.1 Acanthisitta chloris | reverse complement strand
GAGAGAGAGAGAGAGAAGGGAGGGATTTTAGAATTGAGCAGCGCTGAGGGGTGATAGGACTCCCTGGAGGAGCCCCCAGACCCTCCCAGGACCCTCCTGCGCCTCCTAGGATCCTTCAACGACCTCTTTGTGCCCCCAGACCCTCACAGAACCCTCCAAGAATCCCTTTGTGCCCCCCAAACTCTCCTAGGACCCTCCCAGGACCCCCATGTGCCTCCTAGGACCCTTCAAGACCCTCTTTGTGCCCCCCAGACCCTCACAGACCCCTCCAAGAATCCCTTTGTGCCCCCCAAACTCTCCTAGGACCCTCCCAGGACCCCCATGTGCCTCCTAGGACCCTTCAAGACCCTCTTTGTGCCCCCCAGACCCTCACAGACCCCTCCAAGAATCCCTTTGTGCCCCCCAAACTCTCCTAGGACCCTCCCAGGACCCCCATGTGCCTCCTAGGACCCTTCAAGAACCTCTTTGTGTCCCCAGACCCTCCCAGAACCCTCCAAGAATCCCTTTGTGCACCCCAAACTCTCCTAGGACCATCCCAGGACCCCCATGTGCCTCCTAGGACCCTTCAAGAACCTCTTTGTGCCCCCCAGACCCTC
>NW_008683555.1:0-11298 GCF_000695815.1 Acanthisitta chloris | reverse complement strand
CCTCCCTGCTCTGCTCCAGCTCTGCTCGAGCTCTGCCCCGCGCCGGGAGCTCTGTGTGCAGTGCCCTGCTGGGCTGCTCTCCCCTCCTGCCTTTGCGCTTAGCCTTGCAGCTCTAAGTGCTTCGCAGTTTTCCTCCGAGGTTAAATATCCCATGAGGGTTTAGGCTTTGTTGTTTTTTTTTTTTTTCACTGGCATCTCCTATTTGTGACGTGTTTCTGTGCTGTTAGGTTAGTGCTCTCTGTCTAAGGCTGGTGGGGATTGGTCTTTGTCCTCCAGCACGAGCACAAGAGGGCACAGACTCAGCTCTGGGAGGGCTAGGTTAGGTTGGATATTGGGAAGAGATTTTTTAGGGAGAGAGTGCTCAGGCATTGGAATGTGCTGCCCAGGGAGGTGATGGATTCCCCATCCCTGGAGGTTTTCAAGCTGAGACTGGATGTGGCACTTAGTGCCATGGGCTGGTGACCACAATAGGGTTGGACTTGGTGATCTATGAGGTCTCTTCTAACCCAGTTGATTCTATGATTCCAAAGCTTTGCTGCTGGGGTGGGATGTGGCTGTGAGCATGAGCATCACCCAGGCAGTGGGTGGCTGTAACCAAAACCTTCCTCATGGCCCGGAAGAGCTGGGAGCATCCAGCATCCAGTTGGATGTAATAACGTGGTGGTGCTTGGATTTTGTGCGAGTCCATGGGGCTCACAAGGTGCCCACGTTCCCACTGCACCCCACGGGAGGTGGTGAGTCTCCCACAGTCCATAGACTGATGATGAGCGTTACAAATCCAGTGGATCCTCTTGCACATGCAATTGTAGCAGAGAGTGCAATGCAGGGACATTTAAACATGTTCAGCCCAGTGTTAATTTAACACCAGAGTTTCAGTTGTATAGGTATATGGTCTGGAGATGGGTATATTTGGCCAAAATGGGGTTTTCACATGGATTTTGTAAATACTGAGTGATTCCAGTTGGTTTTGACTGCAGTCCTCATGTTCTGAAATACACTCACTTGGCTTGAAGTTGGATTTGGTCAGTTTTAAATGTGGTGCAATGAGGGGAAAAAGCGCTGAATAAGTGGGGTTTTTTGTTATTTTTCTAAAAAGACTTTTACATGCTACTGAGAGAATTATTACATCAGCCTTAATTACATGCAAGTTTTAAAATACTAATGTAGGTTATTCTCCTCCACCTTCCTGGCAGTGTGTGGGAAATTGCTGCTTTTCCATGGACTCTTGAACCTATTTCTGTGTGTGTGTAAAAGCAATGGTCAATATTGGCTGTGTTTTTACTTTGCAGCAGAGTTTCTGAGTTGGTTTGGGGGTAGAACAGTCTCTCATGCTCTCTCTGGTCCTGGCTCTGGATGTGTGCTTGTGATTAGCCCAAGTAACTCCTTTTTGCCTGCAAACCAAGTGTTTGAGTCCCGCTGGGTTCAGGTGTGATCTGGCAGAGGTCAGGGCACTTGTACTCTGATTGAGCCTTTCCCCAGCAGTGTGTCTTGCCCTCAGTGGTGTGTGCTGGCACAGAACAGCTGGAGGGACCTCCCAGGGTTCAGGGAAGAGCTGAGCTGTAGGTCAGAGCTCTACCATACCAGCGAGGTGTCTGACTCAGGGTGCTGGAGAACAGAAGACACCAAACAGCAGCTTTTGGCTCTTAGCATGTGATCTGTCCCTGCCAGTGCTGATGGAGTCTCAGGCAGGTCTTCCTGCAGCAAGAAAGCTGTGGATCAGGCAGTGGGGATACCCAGGACGTGGGGCAGCAGATGGGACAGCCTTCTGGGTCACTGTCCCAAGAGCACAGGGCAGGGAATGGCTTGTGTTGGTGTGACGGCTTCGCTGCACGTTGATCTCCTGAAGGAAGGAGTGATCTTGGCAGACCAGCTTGTGTGTACAGGATCATGTGTCAGATTTGCTCCTCACAGACCCAGAGCCTCCCTCATTTTGTGAATTTGAGAAGACAGTTTAAGAGGTCTGAAGCTGCCTGTCTCCTTCTCCAAGCCTTTCTGATGTGGTAGTTCCTCTCAGCACAGCCATCAAGCATTCTTCACACTTTGTTCTGCTGGGTTGGGGCTGGGGGAATGATGTCTTGCTGGGTGTGTGCCACGGACCTCCTGCGCCCTGACGTAGCACTGAAGAAATCCAGCTGCACAGCTTTTCCTCTGTGGAGCCTGCTCTTTTCCACAGATGATCTCAGAGCAGAGCCTCAGGGCACCTGGATACAGAAATGATCCTGTCCTCAATTGGACCTCATCTTCCAGCAGCTTCTGCATGCTCCATCTCGTTACCAACTCCAGTGCCTCTCTCTTGGTGAGGATTAGCCTGCCTTGAGCTCTTGGGTTTCCAGGAGAAGACCAGGAGCAGCCACACCAGTAAGGTGATGGCACTAACATGCAGCAGCATTTTAAATGGCTTCAGATTACCAAGAGCTGAATCTGTGCCAGGGCTGGAGAGCTGGTTCCTAGCTCTACGTGCAGCAGCCGTAGAGCAGCACCTGGATAAAAGGTTTTCATTCCCTGGGGGAATGGTGCTCATGCCTGTAATTTAGCAACCCAGTAAATCCTCTGGATTACGTAGACATAGGGTGATGAGTGGGTGGGGTTCAACTCACAGATCCTTACGGGTCCCTTCCAACTTGAGGTCTAGCTGCAGAGATCCCTGTGGGTCCTTTCCAACTTGAGGTCTAGCTGCAGGGTGGAGGGATTGGGGTGGGATCAACCCCAAGTGGGATCTTCCCACTGTGACGGTGAGCACAAATACCTTGAGAAAGTCCCATGGTGCTGCTGTGGGTAGGTCATTCATGTTGTCCGTGCGCTTTGGTCACTGGTGGTGCCCACTGAGGCTGGAGATGCTTTCCCACAGCCTAGAGGCAGGACTTCTGTGCCCACGGGTCCCCTCCCAGCAGGCTGGAGTGGCAGAAGACTTTCTGCAACTGGCTGTAAGGGAAGAGCTGTGTTTGCCAGAGCTGGAAAATCTCTCTCCCTGTTTGCCGGTGCATGAGGTCATCTCTCCTCTTGGCAGGGGCTCTGCTGAGTGCCTCATCTGGAATGTGGGTGTTGATGGGTGTGTGGGAGGGTGGCAGGCAGCACCCAGGTGTGAGCACTGGGCACAGGAGGCTTCACCTTGTCCCAGGAATCCCAGGCACAGAGGACAGGGACCTTGTATCCCGGAGCTGAACTGTGCCAGGAGAGCGCTGGGAAGGAGGAGCCTCAGTGTGTATGGAGTCCAAGGTGCTGTCTGCATCCATGCTGCAGGTTTCTGCTTGCTTTTGGATTCCCTCCACCTCCCTGTGCTCTCAGAGGTGACCTGAGCAGGGGATGGGCAGCTGGGGGTGGCCTTGTGTGTCCTAGCAGTGAGCAGAGTTCCTCGGAGGGACGTCAGGGCTCGCACAGCAGTGTTAGGGTGGTTTGGAGCAGCTTCTCAGCAGGCTCTGCACCCCTGAGGGCCCAACCTTTCCATTTGGGGAGCTTCCTTCTCCTGTCCTTGCCAACTGTCCTCTCAGGTGTGCCTGCTCTCCTCCATAGTGCTGAGGAATACATCTGGAATAAAGGTCCTCAGGCTGAAACACTCCCGTACTGGCCACTGAGGGCTTGGCAGGTAGGTAAGAGGTGGCTGCAAGAGAACACCTGGACAGGGCAATGGAGTTCTGGAGCAGACACATCTGGTGAGACACCTGCCAGTGTGCTCTCCAGAGGGATTGTCTCCTGGCTGTAGTGGGATGCAGAACCTCATGCCTGTTCCTGACATCCAGGATGCAGCAATATGGGCAGCTGGAGCTTTCCTTCATGGTGAGGGTGGGGTGACCTGTGTAATCCCACCCACATCTTTTATTTTAACCTCCCTCTTGGCTAGCACACTTCCAGCAAGCTCCTCACATCACAAACCACTCCTTGTCACCCCTGCACTGCAGACCTGGATGGAGGGACCTGGTGGAAGTTGGTTGAGCTTTTCCCTCTGAACTCAGTCATGGTCAGAGTCCAGGTGGAACAAAACATAACCCCAGGGATCCTCCTCTTTCCCCAGAGTCTCCAGTAAGGTTCCTCATACTTTTCTCAGGATAATGTTTGGGGTTATTTTAATGATCTCTGTTTACACCAAGCCCTCAGTGTGTTGGAAGTCTCTGAAATGATGGAGAACAGCCCTGGCCATGCCCTTGTGTGGAACAGGACTGCTTGGCTTGGGTTTGTCCATCCTGAGCTGTGCGAGCAGTGAAGTTGGCATCACTCCACAGCACAGGGGTGCAGAGCACCAGTGGCACTGGGGTGGCTGATGGACACTGACACGTGAGGACAAGTGCAGAGACACAGGGACAGCTCTGGGGCATCCTGTGGTGGTTACAGAGTAGATGTCTTCATCCTCACTGGGTTTTGACTTGCTCTGCAAGTAGGTAGCTTGTACACCTTGCACTGAGGTGCTGTAGGTCTTGAAATGCCTGTTGGTCTGTAGGTGCAGGAGGACCACTAGAAGCATCACCTGCACATGAAAAACAAGTGGCAAGAAGACAGAGCAAGAAGTGGGGAGGTTTGCACTGCCTGGGCTTGCTCCTTGGCCCTCAGGGTGGGTGTACAGCTGGTGCTCCCATCTCTCAGCACCATCTGAGATGGCTCTCTCCTCTTCTCTTCCCAGTCTGCAACTGCAATGGGATGTCCAGGCAGTGTGTCTTCGACTGGAACCTGCTGAGGGAGACGGGGAACGGGTACCGCTGCGTCGGCTGCCGGGGCAACACGGAGGGAGTGCACTGCGAGCGCTGCAGGGAGGGATTCTTCCGACGGCGAGGGGAGGAGTGCTGCCTGCCCTGCCACTGCCACCCCTGGGGTACGTGGGCAGCTTCTGGCAGGGGTGCAGGGGTCTCAAAGCATCTGCTGAGCACATGGATGGGTCAGGGTCTGTGTCCCTACACATGAGACCGGAACTGCCACCCCTGGGGTACGTGGGCAGCTCCTGGCAGGGGTGCAGGGGTCTCGAAGCATCTGTTGAGCACATGGATGTGTCAGGGTCTGCGTCCCTACACATGAGACCAGAGACAGGCATTTCAAGACCTGCAGCACCAGAAGGGGATAGTCCCCCACCCTGTGGGGGTGGGTTGGAAGGCATCTGCAACCCAGTCCAACCCCCTGCCATGGGCAGGGACACTTTCCACTAGATCAGGTTGCTCCAAGCTCTGTCCAGCCTGACCTTGAAGACTTCCAGCTCTGGGTTCCCCAGCAAAAAGACACAGACCCATTAGAGTGGGTTCAGAGGGGCCATGGAAATGTTCCAAGGGCTGGAGCCACCTCTGCTACAGAGACAGAGTGAGACAACTGGGATTGTTCAGCCTGGAGAAGAGAAGGCTCCCAGGAGACTTTATTGAAGCCTTTTAACAGGCTTCACAAAGGCTTTGAATTGCATTGTAAAATTGAAAGGATAATCCTCGAGTTCGCAGCGTTTTGCCTCGGGAGGGGAGATGGTGCAAAGTGCTCAGGGATGGACAGAGATGTTCTACCAGGGCCTGTAGTGACACAACAAGGGGCAAAGGTTTTAAACTGAAAGAGGTTTAGATTGGCATAAGGATGACATGTTTTATGATGGAAGTGGTAGGACATTGGCCCAGGTTGTCCACAGAAGTTGTGGTGCCCCATCCCTGGAAGTCTTCAAGGTCAGGCTGGACAGAGCTTGGAGCAACCTGATCTAGTGGAAAGTGTCCCTGCCCATGGCAGGGGGTTGGACTGGGTTGCAGATGCCTTCCAACCCACCCCCACAGGGTGGGGGACTGTCCCCTTCTGGTGCTGCAGGTCTTGAAATGCCTGTTGGTCTCTGTCGATGCAGGAGGACCACTAGAAGCATCACCTGCACGTGAAAAATAGGTGGCAAGAAACAGAACAATAGGCTTTAAGGTGGTGGGAGGGCACATATCCCCTTAGCTGCCTCCAGCACAGCCATGCAGGGATGACCTGTAGGTCTGAAAGCAAAGATCCTGAAGGTCCTGCCATGGCCCTCAGCCCCACAGGATCCTCGCAGAGGCACCAAAATCAAGTTTTACCTATGTCTGCTAGCAGAGAGTCTGACGAAGAAGAAATATTCTCTGCTTGGTTTGCATGCCCTGGAGTTCATCTTGTCCTTTGCAGTGACCTTCATGGTAGGGAAGAAGGTCCTTGTTATGGACACCTGGTCAATGCCTGTAGGGATTTATCTCCTCCAAGTCCACAGCATCAGCCAGAGAGGCTGGAGCAGCTTTAACAGCCCTGGTGTCTCAGCCCTGTGTGTGGATCTCAGGGCAGGGACCTGTCCCTGTGCTGCAGCTGCAGTGAGCGTGGTGCTTTGCTCTCGTGTCCCATCGGGAGGACACAGGTTGGTGCCCATCCCAACCTCTCCTTCCCTCTTCCCACAGGCTCCCTCAGTGCACAGTGTGACAGCGACGGCCGGTGCAGCTGCAAGCCTGGTGTGATGGGCAGGAGGTGTGACCAGTGCCAGCCAGGCTTTGAGCCCCTGACCGAGGCCGGGTGCCAGAGGAGTGGGCAGTGAGTGCTGACCACCACCAGTGACATGGGGACAGCGGGAGGGACAGCCCCCACAGCAATCCCAGCACCTGTGCTGGCTGGAAGCACCACATGCAGGGGCAGAGTTTCTTTTTGGCAGCACACTGAAAGCTTCCAGCTAACCTCACAGGGCTGGAGCAGGGCTGCACCTCCCTGCCAGCCTGCAGGGCTTGCTGTCATGCACCAGTGTCAGAATCTGAGCCTAACCACGCTCTGAGGTGACTGTTTTTGTTACCTAGACGGCACCAAACAGGGAGCAGCCAGGCCAGGCTGTGTAGACCCAAACCTGCCTGCCGTGGGGCTGTCTGGTGTTGGTGCTGCTCACAAGGACTGTCCCTGTGCAAAGGTGTGCGTGCAAAAATCAACCCCTTCCTCTGCACAAAGTGCTGTTTCAACACTTTTAGAAGCATTCCTGGTCTGGTTTCCTCAGCACTATGTCCTTCTCTTCCTCACCTCACCCACCATGGCTCATGTGGGGCCCCTGGCAGGTGAGGGGTATGGGCAAGGGGTGGCTGCTGCAGCAGTGCTGCTGTGCTTGGCCCCCTGCCCGAGCCTCCCCCGAGGTGCTGCTGCTTCTTGGAGCTCAGCCAAGGTCTGTTAAACTCAGCCAGGGCTCATTAAGCTCAGCAGAGGTTTGCTTTGCTGTTGCAGGTGGGTTGGGTGCTCTGGTGGTAGTCCCAGCCTGGCACCCACACCACTGCAGCTGGCAGAGATGGCTCTGCCGGTTCGTTCTCCCCTTGTAGCATGGGATGGGATCTGGGGGGTTCTCTGCTGTCTTGTATGACAAGAGAAGGCACTGAGCTCCCAGGCCAGGCTGGAAATCCAGCTAGAGGTTCCCCCTGTCTCTGTTGCAGGAGCCTGCAGTGTGAGTGTGACCCGGCGGGCAGCACTGGGGACTGCCACTCCGGCCGCTGTGTCTGCAAGGCGAGCGCTGACGGAGAGCGGTGCCACAGGTGGGTGTGAGCAGGACCTCTGGGGGGTATGTCCTCCATCTCCCTGACAGTGCACAGAATCAGTGTGTCCTGGAATGCTTTGGGTTGGGAGGGGCCTTAAAGCTCATCCAGTTGACCCCCTGCCATGGGCAGAGACACTTCCCACCAGCCCAGGTTGCTCCAGGCCCCATCCAACCTGCCCCCACTCCTAGGGATGGAGCACCCACAGCTTCTCTGGGCAACCTGTGCCTGTGTCTCAGCACCCTCACAGGAAGGATTTATTTCTAATTTCCAATCTAACCCTGTCCCCTGGCAGTGTGGAGCCATTGCTCATGCCCATCTTGCCATCCCAGCCTGGCCATGACCTCGAACCCTGGCAAGGACTGTGTTGCACAGCTGTCATCAGAAGGCTGGTTGTGTTGGCCAGTAGAAGGAGAAAAAGGGCTTGAATGTTGTTACCTTCTTGTATTTTCCCAGGTGCAAGAGAAACTTCTATAACCTGGATGCCAGAAACCCCATGGGATGCTCCCCCTGCTTCTGCTACGGGCACTCAGCTACGTGTGTCAGCGCAGACAACCACAGTGTCTACAACATCACCTCCACCTTCCAGCAAGGTGAAGCCTAAGCAGGACATCCCTGTGGCTCCTGGGGGTGTTTGCCCATCCCTTTCTTTGATGTGCTGGAGGAGCTTGCCTGGCTCACAGCTCTGCTGGGAGTTAGCCTGGGGCTACACTTGCTCCTTGGGTGCTCATCCAAATTGCCTTTGGCTGCAGCAACCCTGATTTGATGGGTGGGATGGCTTGATCATAGGCAGAAGTAGGGTGCAAAGCTGGGATAGAGTGTAGTCTTGCTTCATCATGTCTTTCCTGCCACCTGGGAGGAAACCTCTCTGCCCAGCCTGATTTATTCATGGATGTATGGGCACAGGGATAGCTGTGTTGCCCCGTTGAGGTCAAGGGGTAGGAAGCTGGAGGGTTTTGATAAGATACAGCTGAAGAAAGTTGCTTGAGTTCTGGAAACACCTTCCCTGTCCCTGCTGATGGCTCCTTACTGGTGTTGCAGGTGCTGAAGGCTGGCGAGGTGTCTATGAGAGTGGCTCCCCAGCCCAGCTCCAGTGGTCCCCACGCCACCGGGATGTCTTCATAGCGGCGAGGACGTCGGAGCCGATATACTTCATGGCACCTGGTAGGGGCAAGATGGGCGAGGGGAAAAGGTGACAGTGAACCCTTTGCTTGGTCTGATCCCATGAACCAAGCCTTTAGGAGGAAGGCAGGGTTTTACGCCATTGTTTTTCCTTTCCAGGGAAATTTCTTGGGAACCAGCAGCTGAGCTATGGCCAGACACTCTCCTTCGATTACCGCCTGGACCGAGGGGGACTGCAGCCATCTCCACATGATGTGGTCCTGGAAGGAGGTGGCCTGAGAGTCACTGCTCCCTTCTTGCCCCAGGGGAAGGTCCTGCCCTGTGGTGTGAGCCACACGTACACCTTCAGGTAAAGGGAGAACTGGGGGGGCAAAAATGGCTGCAGCCTCAAGGGGGTCCTTGATCTCTTGGAGGTGGCAGATAGCTGCCTGGCTTGGGCTGGATGCATCTCAGGTGCTTCTCTCCTGGATGAAGAAGTTACTTTGTGAGCAGAAAATCTTGAGACTGGGCTGGGTGCTTGCCTCAATATCAACCACAGGGCTGGAGGTTGTTCCCTAAAGCCTTGAGCTTAGGAGGGAGATGGGTGAGGGCTGCCAAGTTTTCTTGTTTTCTGGAAACTGGTTCCACTTCTCCCCTCTCCCACGGCAGGTTGGATGAGCACCCAAGCAACAAGTGGAGCCCGAGGCTGAACCACTTTGAATTTCGCAGGCTGCTGGGAAACCTGACAGCCCTCTGGATCAGAGCCACCTTCGGGGAGTACAGTAAGTGCTGGGAGAGCTTGTGAGCACAGGGTTGGCGTCTCCTCATTGCTGGAGAGGCCAAGTCTCCAGGTGGAGACACCTTTGCTAAAAGCTATTAAAAATAATTTTTAAACATGCCCTAAGATGGGTAAAATGAGATGATGAAGAGATTGAGCAGGATGGCAACAGTTTTTGGCTGGTCCATCTGCCCACGGGTGTTGTAAGGGTGACCTGTGCAGGTCCTGGGTGCAGGGGCCTTGCAGCTGGGGCTGCTGTCACCCGTGGGTGACACTGTACCTCCCTCCAGGCACTGGCTACATCGACAATGTCACCCTGGTGTCAGCACAGCCTGTCCCAGGGGTCCCTGCTCCTTGGGTGGAGCACTGTGAGTGCCCAGCGGCGTACGGGGGGCAGTTCTGCGAGAGATGTGCCCATGGATACCGCAGAGACAGCCCTGGTCAGGGCCTCTTCAGCATCTGTGTGCCCTGCAGCTGCCAGGGGGGAGGAATTTGTGATCCTGACACTGGTAAGAGGAGGCACCACCATGCTGTGTGTGTAGGGTGTGTGGGAGCACAGAGGGGGCTGTCTGGTTTTGGAGAAGTGAGCTGTAGTGAGGTGTGGGGGTGCAGAGTGGGGTAAGAACACTGATTTGGGGAGGGCTGGAATGTGGGGAGCACAACAGACAAAACTGCCTAGAGCCTAGACATGTTGCAATCAGATGCACTTGGATCAAACTGGGTTTAGGTGATGCATAATGGAGAGAGAAAAAGGCAGTTCCTGCTGCCCAGACAGCATAAAACTCTGCTCTTCTGACTTCTTGTTTTAAAGTTAAGCATAGCAACCCCTTGGTTGGACAGGGCTCTGAGCAGCTGAAATGTTGAGGATGTCCCTGCTTATTGCAGGAGGGTTGGACTAGATGACCTTTAAAGGTCCCTTCCAGCCCAACCCTTCTGTGGTTCTGAGTGGAGCATGGGATGGGCAGGTGTGGGGATCTGAAGGGATCTGGTGGAGGTGCCTGTGCTGCAGTGGGTGGTGTGGCAGAGGGTATCCCCCCAGGGATATGAGCACACTGCCCTAAGCCCTTTCCTTCCTTTTCCAGGTGAATGCTACTCAGGAGATGAAAATGTGGGCAATATTGTGAGCTGCCCCGTCGGCTTTTACCGCGACCCTCAGCAGCCACAGAGCTGCAGGGCCTGTCCCTGTGGCCCTGGCCAGGGCTGCTCTGCAGGGCCAGGTGGTCAGGTCATCTGTGACCACTGCCCTCCTGGAGCTGCTGGTAATGCCCTTCTCCTTGCTCCTGCTCAGCCTTTCTCCACAGCTTCTACCCTCTGTACAGGGATGCTCAGAGCTGGGCGGGTCTATCTCATCCTCTCAGCCCAACTTAGAATCATAGAATCAACTGGGTTGGAAGAGACCTCAAAGATCATGGAGTCCAACTCTACTATGGTCACTAGACCATGGCACTAAGTGTCACATCTAGTCTTGTCTTGAAAACTTCCAGGGGTGGTGAATGGCACTGCCACTACTGACTGTCACAGGGTGTTTCAGCCCCAAGGGCTGTGCAAACACATGTTGCCCTGCCTTGGCAACCCTTGGGGTTAGGGTTAGGAGCCCCAAGGGCTGTGCAAACACATTTTGCCCTGCCTTGGCAACCCTTGGGGTTAGGGTTAGGGTTGGGGTTAGGGTTTGGGGTTAGGGTTAGGGTTAGGGTTAGGGGTTAGGGGTTAGGGTTAGGCAAGGTTCTCATCTAAACATAATGTGGATGAAAGAAAAGATGGGTGGGAGAGGGAGTGGGATAAAAAAAGGGAAAAAAACCCAAATAGGAAACTCTTGCCCAAGGTCATATGCACTCAGCCTTTGAGAGCCTGCCTGGCATGTTGTACATTGGTTGAGGTGGTGATGAGAGCAGAGAGGCTATTGTGCTGACTCTGATGGGGCTGAATGCCCATGTTTCAGTTGGTGAAAAACTCACCATGAGCTGC
>NW_008683554.1:29026-32679 GCF_000695815.1 Acanthisitta chloris | reverse complement strand
GGCAGGGAAGCAGCCTCCCTTTGGGTTCTGTCTCTGAAATCTAGAACTTTTTGTCCTCGTCCTGAAGAAGGTTCTCAGGAGATTATTGTAATGCATTTCTGCCTCAGCACCATCCAGCATCTGTTTTCTGAGGCTTACTGGAAGTGGGGTGTTACCAGGGAGGCAGTCTCAGGAGCAGGGATGCTTAGGGATTTTCTCTCACAACCTCTCACATTGGACTCAGCATGTTCACGCTCTCCCAAAGGTACCTCAGAACTGAATCCTTCTGGAGTCCCCCAGAAGGCTACATATTATTTTTCACAAGCAGTGAAGAGATTGGGGCAGTTCTCAGCATTGCAGCTGCAGCTCAAGGCTTAGGGATTTGTCCATGTCAGGATTTGCCCCTTCCATCACTTTTGTCCCCTCTGGGCTCCTTGTGAGTGTCAAGTACCTGGAACCAAGGGAGACTTGTGTGTGGACACTTGTGTTTATTTTTATAAATGGTTTTAAAAGATTGACAAGAGAATTGCAAATGGATCTGAGTAAAGATGGGGAAATACCACAAAGGAGAAAACACTTTAGCAACAAGACAGGGGGCACAGAGCTCTGCCAGCATTTCTGCAGGGTCTGCCAGGTTGTTATTAACCCCTCAGTGTACACTGAGAGCCCCTTGCCCATGGCAGTTGGAAGGGACACCTCTCCCCCGTGGCTGACGGTCTGGGGAGACTCTGATGTGCTCTCTGGGCTCTGCACCTGTGCTGGCTCTGTGCCTGAGGGACCGGGATGGGTTAATTAAAGGTGGCAAAGCCACCTCCAGAGTCAGCTCTGCAAAGCACTGGCTGCACGTGCAGTGCCTGCTGGCATGGTGTGTGTTGGCCTGTGCTGCCTGTGGCTCCTGAAGTGCTCGCAGAGAGCAATCACTTCCCAGTGTCAAGTACTCTCAATTGCTCGTATTTTTGGAATTGTGCAAGTCTTCCCCCAACACCATTCTCCTTTCCAAAGATGCCAGCTGAGAACTTTCCTGTCCAGGGCCCTGCTGTGTGTCCCCGCAGGAAGCCGGAGATGCAGTTTGTGGTGGAACACCTGTGTCTGAGGGCAGTGCCAACAAACCCTTCCTGCAGAAGGGGCACGGTGGTGGCACTGATTGCAGAGGCTCCAGGGGTGCACACGTGCACCACACAGGGATCAAGGTTACGGGTGGTGCACAGCCTAGGCTGTCCCTGTGGCTTCCAGACCTGGCTGGAAGGGAGATGGTGCCCACATGTAGGTTTTTCCCAGAAACCTGGCTTCAAACACAGCTTGAGGAGGTCTTGTCTCTCCAACAGGAGTGACACCTGGGGAAAGGTGGGGGGAAGGAGTGGCAGTGAGAGGGGAAGCATCTTTCCCAGGGCCATACACATGAAAGCCATGCTGCCTTTCAGATCACACCGAGCTCCTTCACCCCGGGGACACATGAAAGCCATGCTGCCTTTCAGATCACACCAAGCTCCTTCACCCCAGGGAAGGGGACTCCCCCCCACATGCCCCATACCAGCCTGTGTGCCTGACTCTGATCTGTCTCCCCAGGTATCCCTCAGCCACGAATGCACTCGTGCCATCATGAAGCTGATGTACTGCCCACACTGCCGGGGCATGTCCAGCGTGAAGCCGTGCAACAACTACTGCCTGAACGTCGTGAAGGGCTGTCTGGCCAACCAGGCAGACCTGAACACCGAGTGGAAGTACCTGATGGGTAAGTGGCCTTCCTCTGCTGCAGCGCAGCTGCCTCTCACAGCACCCTCTGAACTCTGAGGCAGTGTTTGGCAAGTAAAGAAAGGATGGTTAGAGGCTCAGGGGAAGTTGTTTGCAGTGGTTGAGCTCCTATCCTCCTTGTGCCCACAGAGCATCACCCAGCAAGCTCCTCTTTCACCCCCAGGTTGTGCATGTAGGGCTGGAGTGACAGTCCTCAGGTTGGGGAGCCTTGATGTTTGTTTGCAGGCACCAGAAGAGATAAGCTTTGTGCTTGGCCTTTTTGTCAGGAGGTGACCTCTGTTCCTCTGCCACAGAGAGTGGCTTCGCTTCGGTAAAGTGAGGAAAATGAGCACACACCTGGGCAGTAGTGAAAATGGAGAGATGTGTCCCAACAAGCCTTGCTGAGGGATCAGCTTTTTCCACCCACACAAGTGAGATCTTTACCTTGGTTTGTACAGTCTGATGATGAGAGATGTCTCTGCCTTGTTTCACCAGATTCCCTGATTGTGGTGGCCGATCGGATCGATGGACCGTACAACGTGGACACAGTAATAGGGACCATTCACATGAGGATTGCTGAAGCTATTTCTAACTTGCAAGAAAACAAAGATTTGATCACAGCCAAGGTAGGAGTGCATGCCGGGTCCTGGCTGAGGGCACACCATGTGTAACTGCAAGGACCAGAGGGTTTTTTTGTTCCCTATTCAACTGAACTGAAGGAGATAGAGAGCAAATGCCCACTCTTTTGATGATAGGAAACCACCCATCTCACACATGCTAAAACCTTCACAAGCGTTTCCAAATCTTGCTCCTGCCACACCCAGCCAGACTCCTTTGGATACACACACTGGGGGAGGCAGGGTGCCATTTGCTGTCAGGTGCCTCTGTGTCTGAAGAGTCCTGAGGTATTTCAGCTGAGCTGAGACATTTAAAGAAAGTGCACAGTCCCCAGTGACAGGAGGCAGCTGCTTTACCCTGCCTCGGGGAGATGTTCTGCAGTGCAAACACTGGGCTCTCAGGTTGTTTCATGGGACAGAGCTGCAATCTGGCAGTCCATCTGGAGAGTATAAAACAGACTCTCCTGAGGCTCACCTGTCTTCCAAGAAGTATATATCATGCATCTCTCTTCTGTTGGTCTCCTATTTTTAGTGTATTTATCCATTTAACCACCATCACCTCTGTAGCCGCAGGTAAGAGAAGCTCTGGGAACAAAAGCAGCCCTCCAGGGCCTCTGCCTTCTGCCCAGACACTCCCCAGGTCCTGCAGCTATCCCACAGGTAGGGCAGAGATGCAGATCAAAGGAGTGGGACAGGTCCTAACTGGGTCTTGGAGAAGGGAAGGGCCAGAAGTATTTCTAGGCAAGCAGGAATTTGCTGGCACACATCAAAGCACTAACAGCAGCATGCATCCAGCTACTGGTTTAGGTTTGTTTTCTGCCATGAAAGCCATTTCTTTCTTCCCTTGTGAGGTGAGACTGAGGCTGTCCACATAAACACAAGCCAATGATGTGGGAAAACATGGCATCATCTGCACAGATTGGTGTTTCTGAGGGGCATGCGGTAAATGTGGTGAAATGAAAGCAGTATATAGTGTAATTGGTGTTCAACTGGAGCAACCAAACATGTCTGATAAGCTCCTCAGTATGACCTGGTGACCAGGCCATGGGCACTGTCTGCCATTTGTGAGAAGAGCCAGAAGTGGTCCAGGGACCCAGTGACACTCTCAGTCACGGGTTCTCTTGGGGTTTGGGGTGAAACTGCAGAGAAACACTTTTGATACTGCGCCCTGTGTTCACAGCACTGCGGAGCATTCTCCCTGTTTCCTCACACCCTTCTCACTCCCTGTGTCCCTCATGGATTTCAGGCAGCAGGAGCTATCAGAGGCTGCAAATGCCTATTTGCTCTCATCATGCAGGAGACTACTGATCACCTCAGTCTGCAGGA
>NW_008683554.1:8867-29005 GCF_000695815.1 Acanthisitta chloris | reverse complement strand
CCTTACCTGAAGCCCTTGGGCTGGCAAAAGGATCACCTTGGTACTGTGCTGTGCTGGAGCTGCTGCAGGAGACACTGTCCTGGAGATCTCCCTGGGCTTTTACCTCCCAGGGGAGTTGTCTTCTGCCAACAGCAATAATAGGCCAGTGAGATAGAGCAGTGAAACCAAATTGGGGTTTTTTTGGTAGAACCATGTTGAAAATGCTGTACATGCAGTTTTCAAGGTGGGGTTTTTGCACAGAGCAAAGGAGACAGGTGTACAAGTTGACTTGGTGCTGAACTGCCAGAGTCATCAGATCCATCTGGTCAGCAGGACAGTGCAGCCCAGGAGGGGCTTGTGAGGCTGAATGTCCCTCAGACACACTGATGAGACCCACTGTCACCAAAGGGACTCTTGTCCACACTAGGACTTTGCTGATGGCTGTCAGAACACACTAACCAGCGCGTTCACCACAGGCTGTGTCAGCAGTGCTCCTGTCTGCGGTCCTGACTTCTCTGCTTTAAGGGGACACCAGGGAAAGTCACATTTATCAATAGCTTCTGACAGCACCCTGGAAACCACAACAAGCTTGGAGCCCTCTTTTCAAGTCAGATGGCATTCTTTGTAAAGGCTGATGTTTTCTGACTGAAACTGACAGTGCAAAGTCCCTCCTGACCTCTGATGCTCCCGTTTAGCCTGGCTGTCTGGGCGCTCTTGCCACCAGTATGTGTCTTCTGCCCAGCACTGGTGATCTGCAGCAGAGGTGCCACGGCCTGGACTGGTCATGCAGAGACTGGGAGAAACAGGCACTTCCAGGGCACCCTTCTTCTGATCCTAGAGGCCAAGTCTGAGGAGTTGTACTTTCAAAGTGCTTCTGCTGCTCTCTGGGTACAGTGGGATAGAGTTTGATTTGTTTTTCAGGTATTCCAAGGCTGTGGAAATCCCAAAATCAGCACAAAAGGCTCCAGCAGTGAGGACAAGAAAAGACGGGGGAAGGTCACATTGGAAGCCAAATCCTCTGCGCAGGCACTGGAGATGCTGGTGAGTTTGTCAGGTCAGACCATCCCACAGGCTGCTCAATAACAAGTCTGAAGACCAAGTGCTGGTGTGACCTAAGCAGTTCTGGTCTTCCAATCGTCTGCACAGGCTCAGGGTCTAGTTTGCTGATAACCATTTTCTCAGAGATTTGGTGCCAAATATCTGAAGAGGCTCCTTGCTGTTGGTGTAATTCAGCCTCAGGCAGTCCAACCTGGATACTGAGGCCAGAGGAGCTTCTCCATGGAGATTTTGGGTTCTGTGGATGGTGAGCTGCAGGATTTGCCATGGTCCCACGGAGGCTCCTCACCTGCCTGCCAGACACCCAGCAGAGCCCTGCTGGCTCCCACCAAGGCTGCTTCTCAGCTTTACCCTCATGGCCCAGAAGATGGTCTTCTGGTTAATCTTGTGGAACCAGAACAGTTCTTGGCATGTAACCTTCAGCCTTGGGTGCTTGGGTTGACTCTTGGTCTTTAGGGGAAGGTTGATGTCCTTGTTTGTGTAAAAACAGACTTTGTGATGATAAAACAAAACAAAAAAAAATAGGCTGAATCCTTGTCCTTCCCTCAGCCCTGGGGTGACCCAGAGCTCTCCTGGCCCTGAGCATGTCCTTTGTTTACAGGTTTTAGATGCCAAAGGGAATCTGACAGCTCTCAAGACATACTGGATCACCTTGCCTGGCAGCCTGTGCAGCAAAAAAGTAATGGCCAGTGCAGCATCGGACGACAAGTGTTGGAACGGGATGACCAAGGGCAGGTACGGAGTGGGTCCAGGTGCCAGGATAGCACTGTGCTGGGGTGAGAGGGAGAGTTTGATAAAAGGCACTTGCACATCATTGCAGACCCACGTGCTCAGAGTGAGCAGTCTGTGCCTGTCCATGGAAATGCTGCAGCGTCTCTGGGGTCCAAAGAGTCTGTATTATCACTGGTGTCTGTAACAGCGATAGCTGAGCTGAACTGGGCATGACATCTAAACCTTTTGCCTTCCTTCCCAGTTACCTGCCCGAAGTGATGGGGGATGGCTTAGCTAACCAGATTAATAACCCAGAGGTGGAGGTGGACATCACCAAGCCAGACATGACCATTCGCCAGCAAATCATGCAGCTAAAGATCATGACAAACCGACTGGGCAACGCCAACATCGGGAATGACGTGGATTTCCAAGACACAAGTGAGTAGAGCGAAACAGGAGAGGTCCTTGGCAGGCAGGAGGTGCTGAGCAGACCCTGCTGCTGAGCTCTGGGGGCTCAGAGGGGCTGTGGTGACCTGGCTTTTGGCTCAGGACTGCCAAGGGGCTGCTCAAGTGCAGCTGACTTGCTGTGGGGTGGCTGAAGGCTGTGCTGCTCCACGTGCCTTACTGAAACCTGAGGGGCTCTCTCCAGTCCCAGCCCAGCCCTGCTGGCAGGGCCTTCTCTCTGCTGTGGAGGTTTTCAGCTGCTGCAGCATTGGGTGGTCAGTCAGCTGGAGGACAGGTACAGGCTCGTATCCCACAGTGGGGGATATGCAGAGAGGAGGATGGGGCCAGGACAGGGCTGGTGGCCAGAGCTCCCGGGGTTGGGAGGCAGTCAGGGCTCACCCATGTTTGTCTCTGTGCAGGTGATGACATGAGCGGCTCTGGCAGTGGGGACAGCTGTCCTGACGACGTCTGTGGCAAAAGACTTTCTAAGAGCCCCAGCACCAGGCAGCCAGAAACACACGCCATTCCCAAGCAGTCTGGACACGGCGTCAATGGGGCCAGCAGCAGATCTTTGCCCTCTGTGTCCCTCCTCCTCCTCCTCTCGGTGACGGTCAGCGCCGCGCAGCACTTGTGGCGGTAACTCACTGGCACAGCCAGGAAACAGACTGCGGCTGAGGGCTTCACTTTGGCCACAGAAATGTGCTAAGAAAATGGCACTGTAAACTCCGAACGACTGAAAAAAAAAAAAAAGCCAACAAAAAAAGGGAGGAGAAAAAGGTTTCGAAAGGTTTCAGTTGTTTGCTATTTCTGGCAGTGCTCAAGCTGTTTTCTTCTTTCTTGGTCTTTCCCAATGCTGGGCCCTTCTTTCCGTACCTCATTGTTTTACTTTTGTTCTTGCCACAAACTGGCTCTCGAGGCTGAAACAAGCCTTTGCAGAGAGGGCTCCGGGGGGACTCAGCCAGCCCCTCCAAGAGCAGCTCTCCTGCTGCCTCCAGTGGAATATGCAATTGCCCTGACCTTGTTCCCCAGCCACTGGCCAGAGCACTGCTGCCAGCAGCACAGCAGTGCCGAGGGCAGTGCTGGCTCCTGACACGGAGAGACTGGGACCCTCGGCGCTGCTCGCGGGCTGCATTCAGGGGCTCTTTCGGGTTCTTCCTCTGTGCTTCCTAGGTGGGCAGAGATGGCCCTTCACTTCCAGCAGCATACATAGGAGTGTGAGCAGGTTTGGTGGGTTGAACTGAAACAGTTTGGCAGTGGCTGTGGGACCCAGAAATGCAGAACTTCCTTTTTCTTTGGAAAGGTGACAAGTGGGTTTCTTGACTAGAGCTTGTAGCTGATGACAATTTGAAATGTAGGTCTCCTACATCTAAATGACTGGGACTGAGTGTTAGGGTTTGGGGTTTGGGGTACTTTTTCTTTGCATGCTAATTGGAAAGCCATTTTCTACCCAAGTAACAACGGTCCAGTTTCTACTTGCAGTGCAGTACCGGCGTAGGTAGCAGAGAGAGAAAAATATGCACAGTGGGATTCTCTGCGTGACAGACAGTTATGCTGCTTCCTCTTTCTCTGGCCCCAGCCATGGGCAGAAATCTGTTTGGTTTTTCTTGGTAATAAGAAAAACCAAGGACTTTTTACTAACTAGATCTTTGGGACTGGTTGTGGTCCCCCTTGGCAGCTGCCTTAGGGCAGAGGGGCTGGTGGCAATCAGCCCTGGGTAGTGTCCCTACACAGAGGACTGGCTCAAGGCAGCATCTGCCAGAGGGGACGTGAGGACAGGGCACATTTTGTTTGGGATTTTTTTTCCTTTGGTGTTTGTTCCAGATGCATTGTAGGTTTTTAATGAATTCCCACTTTCCCTGTTCCTTCCCCATCATCCAATGCACCTTCCCTAACCTCTGCAGAGATGGGCTGAGACAGCAGGGTCAGACACCTGCTGGCAGCTCTGTTTTGGCTCAGGGGAGGGCCAGGCTCACCCTTTGCTACCCCTTCCCACCACACACCACCTCTGGGTCATGCAGACTACTGCCCTAACCCCAGAGTGCTTGGTGGGGTGGACTGTGTGCAGGGGTTTTAGGCTGGGGCTGGTTGATGAAAGATATAAATGTCCTCACGTAGCTGTAGGAGTGTCTGTGCTTGTAGGGCTGTGTGCTTCAAGGCTTCCACATGCTGCTGTGCCTCACAGGGGCAGCAAGTGCTGGCTGGAGGAGGCATGGGTTTAGCAGGTGTTAGATACAACACAGTCACTGTGACTGGTTGGGCCAAGAGCACACCCAGGGGTTGGGTTTGAGGTTCAGATGTGTTTGTACTGGGGCAAGAGGGAGGGCAGAGCTGGGTCTGTCTCCTGCTTTACTGGTCTGCACAGCATTTGAGCATTTCTCCTCTGTCCTGCCAGAGGAGATGTGCCTTTGGGCTGAGCAAATATGGGGTTGGGGTTTGGCTGTTTTCTAAGAAAGGGAAAAAAAGGCATTTTTAACATTAGCAGTTGCTAGAATGTGCAATTTAAGGAAGATGAGAGCACAAGCCAAGGTAATGCCGAAAGGTGGCGTGGACAGATGCAGAGTGAGCTCACTGCCTGCCCTGCCTGGGCCTGGTGGTGGCACTGAGGGGGCCTCAGGCTAGGCAGAGGGTTTAGGCCAGCTTTGACTCACCTCTCCAAGTCACAGTGACGAATGTCACTACTGGGCATCCCTTCTGCCTTGTCCTCACCTTCTTGTAAGGTTAAAATCCTACCTAATGTGGTCAGGTGTCAGAAGTGAACGCCAGGGTGCTGGACATCAGCTAAAGGACAGACAGCACCACTAGGCCCATCAGAACCTTGGAGAGAATAAATGCATCATGGACTTGTACAGGTTTATTTACTCCTAGATATATGGCAATTTCACATGACTTTCACTGCTCTGAAGAGTTCTTATCTTTTCTTTTAATTTTTATGGTTTTTAACCAGAATTGTGAATACAAATTTAACCTTTGGTTACAGAAATCCCCAGAACCAATCCTGCAAAACCTTTATAGCCACAGAAAAAAACTGTGAGGGAGGGGGCATTAAAGCATTGTACCCTCTTCAAAACACAGTTGGGTTGGGGTTTTAACATGCGGATGCTGAGGTTAATGTTTTGCTTTGCAGAATGGGAACTTGCAAGAAAAGTCCTGTCACTTCCATTTCTGTGCAGTTAGTGTTTGTTGTCTGCCTGTTACCCTCAAAAGCTTCTTATAGGCCCCTTCACACTTAAATGTGAAGCCAAGAATTTGCTGATTGTCCAGTTAATATTTTAACAATTTAATAGCCCAAACTAGTGATTCTGTTACAAGAATAAAACCTGATAGTTCAAATTAATAAGGCAGAACCTCAAAGAAAGAGTAAAACCTGCTACGCAGGAGAAACCCTTCCTGATGCCTTCCCCCTGGGCTGGGGTTGAGCTCCCACTTCCACATCTCTCCAGGCCCTGAGGGCAGCTGCTTCCATCCTCCAGGAGCTGAGCTGGGCTGAGACCAGCAGCAGCAGCCTGAGGTCTGGGTGTGCAGGTGATGGTGGTGGTGATGCTTCCTCCCTCCTTCGCCCGGGCCCCCTTGGGTTTATTTTGATACCTTTTCATACAGTCAGCCTGTGCTCCTGCTCTTTGTTGGTTCCTGTCTTTTCAGTTTTTCTGTTCTCTTTGTTGTCCTGAAGTGGTTTCCCCAGCCTGTTGTGATGAAGTGGCCTGGGGCTGTGCTTGGCCACCTTCCCCCGGGAGCTGTAAAGGCCAAGTTGCCCCAAGACTCGGCATCACTGTAAACTAAAGCAAACCATAGTTACTGATGGCTAAACAACTGCTGGTGTGGCTCAACAAGCTGAAATCGGCCCAGGCCCAGACAAGCCCTGAGCCTGTGCTTGGGCTGGTATGGAGCCTGGGGCCTTTCAGTGCTTATAAATGACATTTCCTGGGCTGTTGCCTGTTTGAAAATGCTGTGACACACCTCCCCAGCCCCGTGGCTGGTGGCTGCTGCGGGTTGGCTACAAGAGGGGAGCTCTGGGGAACTGGGCTGGCTGGAGAGGAACATCTTCTTCAGCGTTATCAAGACGGTGGTTCATGGTGTTCTGGTGTGAAAAGGCCTTGTACTTGACAGGGATGTGGAGGGGGTAGTAGTCTAGGAAAAACTATTAACAAAGACCCCGTCCCTGGAAAGGGGAGAACCAGAAATGGTGGATTTCCAAGTGTCTCTGTCTTTCAGCCTGCTCTTTGTGCCATAACATGTATGTTTAACCAAGGGCGAGGGTCTCAAAAGGCTTTGAGAGCACAGCTACTTCTCATTTACAAGTGACAAGCTGCCTGTTGTTTTCTGGTGGGCTTGGTAGGGGCTAAGGTATAGCAGAATATCTAAAGTCCACCTTTGCTTTAAACAGATGCATTTCTATCTGCAGGAGTAAGAATTATTTCACTTATTATTGGCATAGCTGGACAGTTACCTATTTCTTTCTGTTACCAAGGTACTTGTAACTCTCTTGCACTGTTTATCTAAAGTTGAAATATGTTCTTTGAATCCTTGTATAAATAAAAAGGCTGGAGACAAATCTGTATTTACAGGGCAGTTATTTCTTCTCCATTTAAGCTGAGTTTGGCATTTTCCTTCTTTTTTCCTTGTTAAGGCACAGATAAAGGCCAGGTCAGGAGTCCCAAAGAATGAAATTGTGTTTGTACTGGGCTGGTGTCAGTGTTGGCGACAGGGTTTGCCTGTGCCATCCAGAGGAGCAGCTGCTGGGTTGTGTGGATATGGTATGTGTGGGAATAAGGTAAGCAAAGTTGCAAAATGTTGTCTTTCTCATATAGATGCACAGAAAGTCATGGCATAACCGTATAAGGAATCGGAAATGCCCTTGGTAGTCCTGACAAAGTGGTGTGGTAATTCCAGATCACGGCCTTGCACTGGGGCAGCTGTTGGCAGAGTTCACAGCAAGTGAAGCAGTGTGGTGGATGTTTGATCTCGAGCATGAGCCTGGGACTGAACTGGTGGAGCAGGAAGGTTTGTGCTCCAGCTCTGTCCACTTCCAGAAGAGGGTGAACACAGGTGTCAAGGTAACTCATCAGAGGCTGCTCATGAAGTGTCTAAGAGAGACTTGGTAACTGGAAACTACTAAAAGTGTATCTGTCTACCCGGAAGCAAATATCACCTAAATTTAATAAACTGAGTGATACCCTTGAGTGAGTAGGTATTTCTTTAGGTTCCTGTCGTGCAGTTACAGCTATTAGCACCACATGCACACATTTATATAAATACAGACAAGTAGAGAAATGCAGGTCTTCTCCCTGGAGAAGTTGTTTGCACACCAGTCACCTCCTTTGCCTCCTCTGTGTCTCACTATGACCTTAAATAATAGCCACTTACAGCTCTGCATGTAGTAAAGTTTTCTGTAAACATTTTTGCAGTTTGTAATGCCACTGAACACTGCATGTTTGCAAATCCACTGCTAAGAGCTTGGTGCAGGGTGTGATATAAGCTCAACCTCTGCTTCCCTGCAGCCACATACAGCCCTGCTTCCCTGGGCAAGGAAGACTTCAGGGGTCTAACACCAGCCCAAGCACCTGCAGGCAGCTCAGCAAGACCGTGGGCCCAGGCACTTTACAGCACTGCATGGCAAGAGGATGAGGGACAGCCAGTGTAACCAGGGCTGTTTGCACTGTACCCCCAACCGGCAGTAGCACCAAGGGCAGAAACCCCCCAGCAAAATCTGGACTGAGGTGTCAGACCGTGTCTAGCCAGGGGATGAGGCTCTTACCCTGCAGTTCAACCATCTTCTTGCAGAGGCAGCAACTGTCGTCCCTGCCAGGAGGTGGCATTTGCGTTTAGCTTATAGTGACTCTGTGTAACAATTCCCTGTTTCCTATTTCCTCCTCAGCAGGGCTACACGATACAGGGCAGGCTGGTGGGAAGGAACAGCCTTTCTGGCATGAAGTCTTCAGTCAGCTGCAGGCAGGTAGCTAGTAAACATCCGTAGCCTCAGAGTGAGCACATGTG
This sequence comes from Acanthisitta chloris, assembly GCF_000695815.1. Taxonomy (NCBI): domain Eukaryota; kingdom Metazoa; phylum Chordata; class Aves; order Passeriformes; family Acanthisittidae; genus Acanthisitta; species Acanthisitta chloris. The sequence goes on along the minus strand of NW_008683554.1, from coordinate 20,824 downwards.
CAGCCACAGTGATATTTGCTGGTGCTAATGTGACAAGAATGCTGCCCCAGGATGATGGCACCCAAGGAACACCTGGACCAACCAGTGCTGGCATGAGCTGCAGGGCCTGGTAAACCAATAGGTGACACCAGGCCTGTCTGGCAAATCCCAGAGCAATTTGCTGGGCTGCTGCCACCCATACGGATCAGTGGAGGGTTCATGCCACAGCAAGTGTGATGCCATGCGAAATAATGATCACAGTGTTGTTTTGAACAGGAGCCCATCCACGAACCACCACCCAGGGACTCCTGCAAAGGGCCAAGCAAGCCCATTAATGAGGGCAGGCAGAAGACAAACCTCTGCCATCTTCTGGGAGGGAGGAGGAAGGTGAGGCAGCAGCTGTCTCCTTGCTATAGTGCAGGGAATTGACGTGTGCCCATTCCATGAGGAAAATCTTTGGTGGTGACTGCAGGAAGGCTCTTCATCTGAACCACAGCATCAAGGCCTGGGAATAAGGTTACAGAAGTCCTGAGCTGGTGAGAGCCAACACCAGGGGAGGCCTGAAAGTCCTGGAAATGGTGGCTGTAGAGAAATCCAGGAGCCCTCCCCACATTGTCAGAGTGGGTGGCATCAGGCTGAGGCTCTCCTGCTGAGCTTTCTCCTTTCTAACTGCAGGGTCCCAGCCTGAACTGTGCCTCCTGGGGCCAGCAAAGTCCTGCTCCAGCCACGAGCCCTGGGTGAAGGAAGCAAGGAGGCAGATGAACGAGTCCATGGACAGCTGAGGCATGTGCAGGACAAGAGGAGGGGACGCTGTGTTCTTGTGCTCATGTGAGGGAGGTGTCTCCCTTGGCCCCAGCGCCAGCAGATCACTAACAGGCTGCTGTGGCACAGCTGTGTGGCAGATCAGCTTCCTCCGTGATAGACTAAAAGCTCATCCTTGTTCCTCACTGCTAATTCCCTGCTGGCTGGTACTGTGTTTGACACTGGTCCCTTCAGTCCATGCTCTGCTGCTGTGACAGCCCAGGTCATCTTTGTGTCCTTGGCAAATATCAGTCCATGCTCCTGTTTCACCAGAAAGCAGAGGGTTGAAGCAGCTCAGCCAGGAAGTAGCTGGTACCTGTGATCAGCCCTGCAGCACCTGCCTGGCATGTGGCAATCATCTGGCCAGGCCCTTGGCCCCATCCCTGCCCATCCTGCACAATTCAAACCTGTGTCAGCACACACTGGTGTAAGATATTCTCTGCCCTGACACCACGCCAGCAATTTTGCTGAAGTCCAGAAAGATCAGTGCTGCACCTGTCCATCCTAGTAAATAATTTCTTGGGTACTCAGAAGATGCTTTGCTGTAGACGAGGGGCACTGAGAAGGTCTGGAGGAGAGCAGAGCAATGTTGCATCACTGCACCAACAGTGCTGATCAGCTTTTCCCCGCGGAATACAGCCGGTTCATTTTGTGTAGACAGCTGCTGTAAGGACAGGGACTGTACAAGTCCAACTGCTTTACAAGCGAGCTGCGGATGCTGAAAGTGCTCTCAGCGTTCTAAAAGCAGCTCTTGGGTTGTAGCGGCACCTAGGACGCGCCTGGAGCCAGTGCAGAGCAGATAAATATAGCACAGCCGTGCGCTGCAGAAGAGACCCAAGCGCCGAGCCCGTGCGGAGGGGCCGGGACTGCGGCCTGCGCTGCCCATGTTGGAGCTGTTCAAGGTCACGGCCTCGCTGCTCCTCGGCACGGCCAGGGCAGCCTGCGACGAGGAGCTGCTGCAGCGTGAGGCCATCACCTTCTGCGTGAATGTCACCAGGCAGCAGCCGTTCCCTGGGCTGCCGCGGCTCCGCGGCATTCGCGTGCCCGTGTTCGACGATCCAGCCGAGGACCTGTACCGGTACTTCGAGCCGTGCAGTGCTGCTATCGCAGAGGCTGTGCAGGGCGGGGGAAGGTGCTTGGTTTACTGCAAGAACGGCCGCAGCCGATCCGCTGCCATTTGCACTGCTTATCTGATGAGACACCGACGGCTCCCACTCAAGGAGGCGTTTGAGGTAATGTACCTGTACCCTGGTTTGTATTTAGACATCTTTTGGGGAGGAAATGCAAGTCTTAGTATGAGTAATGATGATTTCTCATGGAATTACTTTGGTGCTCTCACCTGTCTATTAGCAGTTATGTAGATACTCTATTCCAATAAACAATTCCCTGTAAGTTTTTTCACTCTCAGTTTGGACAAATCAGCTTTCGGTGAGGTTTCTGGGATGAACATAACAACAAATGCAAACAGGCTTTAAGCACTGGCAGCAAACATCCAAAGTGGGTTGTTTAGTGAACATTTTCTATATTGTTTGCATAGTTGCAATAGGTTAAGTTAAAGACAGATATAAAGAAAATAAGTGAAAGGGATGTGAGAAGATGCAGAAATTGTTTTACAGGATTTGCTCCTATCAGCTATGTGGCAGCTCCATACATCACAGAAACACCCTGCTAGGGACTAGCTAGCTATGGGCAATAGCATCTCAGCTCTCCTGGGAAGCCCATCCAGTGCAGACTACTCTCTGTGCTTTTAATCTGCACCCATTTGGCAGTGTATCACCACAGTATTTACATAACTGCTTTGCTCAGTACTTGACTGAGTCCTGCAGACGGTGACCAACTTTCATGCTATCCTAACATGAGCAGTGTCGCTGCACTTTGTGAGACAGTCCCACTTCCATCACACTCAACAGCTCCTTTTTATGTCTTAGCCGTGAATCCCTTCCATGACCAGGACCACGTGCCAGGCCTTAGCAAGCACAGAGTGAGGTCAGCTCACCAAAATAGCTGTTTGTTATTCTGTAGCCAAATCAAAACCAAAGTAAATCTTCCCAAAAGTCTAAGGAAAAAAACATTTGCATGACACCCCCAAGTGCTTGACATACCTTGCTTCTGCCACGTCTCTCCTGTTCCCTAGGCTGTGAAGGCTGCCAGGCCTGTGGCAGAACCCAATGCAGGATTTTGGTCTCAGCTACAGAGATATGAAGAAGATTTGCAGATACCAAAGCAGCCTGCTGTGCTGAGCAAAGGACTTCAAAACAGTGACATGTGAAGATGTTTTAAACAGAGAGATTTGCCACACATTTAAAAAAAAGAAAATAAAAAAATCACTTCCTAAATCATCTGTACATAAAACACCTCACCCCCAGCACTAGGCTGATGGTTCATTACATTCACTCAGAGCATTTCTGTAAGAGGTGCATGGAAATGGGGCAGATAAGCAGGGAGAAACAGCAGAAACAGAAAATGTTTGGAAGGACTTTAAACAAACCAAAGGCATGGAATCTTCAGGAGTTATTTTCCCCCAAACGATAATGATGTACTGAACCAATGAAGGAGTTACCACATAGGGATTTTACTCTTGGGTTTTAATTAAACTTCCCAGGGATGCCACTAGAAGACCTGATGCCAGACCAAGGAAGTTCAGAATTTCTTGCTCACGTACTGGAGCATAGTTCATAATTCATGTTCATGAGCTGACACAAGCTTTGGTGGGAAATCAACACTGGTTGATGTTTAGTCTCTGCCATTTTCCTCACATTCAGCTAGACCAAAGTACCTTCATAAAATCACCTAAAAATCCAGAGGGCAGAATATACAGATGGTGGGAAGGAGTTCAGCTCTCACTGAAAGTGGTGCCTCTTCAGCTTTTGAAATTATTCTTCAAAACACCAACAGAATGATTTAACAGTGGATAGTGGAGGGGAGAAGATGGCACTGGCAACGCTCACTCCTTTCAGCTCTGCTTACTAAGCCTAACAAGACCTATCAGTCAGCTCATGCCTTAATGTGTCAGTTTACTAGTCAGCTGTACCTGCATGCAAGCACCACGGCTGAGTAATGTCTGCTAAGATTGCTTGCAGGTTGTCTTCTGAAATTATCTACTGGAGCATCAAGAAAACTGCATGAAACTTCTTGATGAGACTACAAAATGTTTATCATAAGCCATTAAAAGTAGGGAGAAACATACAGACTCATGACAGTATTTTGTCAAACTGTATGAATACACTTGTAATTTAAAAGGGACAAGTTATGAGACCTGTGAACCTGCAGGGTGAAATTCTATTCCACGTTGCTCGAAGCATAAATTCAAAGTAAAATTAGCTCATCACCATCTGTCTAAGCGCTCACACAAGGCAAACATATGCTCCCAGCAGTGGAGTGGTTTCAGGCAGAAATTCTAATGAGGGAACAATGACAGAGAACAAAGCCACTGGGGAAGTACATGAGTTAGACAATTCAGATGCAGTAAAAGAAGTTCCCAAAGTTAAAGATTGCTCAAAGTTAAAATAGGATTATTTTAAAAGCTGAAAACGTGGAAATAAAAATAAAAAATTCAGGCTGTCATTTCCTTAGTTACCACAAGGCATTTTCACAGCAGAAGCTTTCTCCACTCCCAGCTGTGTTTGGTTCGTTCTGTATCATTTATCTTTGGTACCTGCATTACAACCAGCAAGAAATTTGTTGCACATCTGCAGATTTGAGCATGAGTGGTTGCTGGGGAATTTTTTGTAGCTGTTACAAACCTTGACTGTCATACATAATAAGAATTTCAGTGTAACATCAGATCCCGATTAATGACCAGGACAGTCAGTCTGTGGAATAAAGTTTGGTTTTTATTTCCTGTCAAAAGCTAAAGCTGCACAACAAAAGTAGGAAGCTAAACATTAATGAAAACACGATACATTTCTAACTCCGAGGCAAGTGAACTTGCAGTCAGATACAGCTATCAGTTCCATATGTTTGAGTCAGCTGAAATAGAAACTGTTGCTCTTAAGTGTCAGCATATACTGCACTCTGGTTAAATTTTACCAGCATGCACAAAACTTTCCTGCTGCAGGATCTCACATCACAGCATCTTCTGGAGAAAGCTATTTACATCTGAAAATCATTCCGCTGTACACTGAAAACCATACCTTCCTCCTTACAGTGCTCCGAACTAAGGTATAACATTGCAACTTGGAACCGGCACCGTGGAAGTAGCTCACTTCTTTATTTGAGTTCATAACCTACAAATGTTACAGGTGGTGCACAGGATAAGTTTAGACATACTCCTTGTTGCTGATGACTGTCTCAGAGGTCCTGGGGTACGTGTGTGGCTGAAGAGCTGCCTGGCCTGCTGAATATCCATATTTGTTGACACTGTGAATCGAGAAAGAAAAAAGATATAACAGGTATTAGACACGTGTCCATAGTTACAGATACTTAGGATACTCATTTGGGTCTGTATCCAACCCCCTGATAGCACGTTCTTCACAAGGGGCAGAAATCAGAGACATTGTTCTCATCAGTCTGGTAGCTAAGGGGAAAGGGATGGACTCCTGGACAGGCTGCACAGCCTTCTCTCTCATAACCAAAACTCATGGGTGTTCTTCCCTGAGGCATTTCAGTCATGTCCCTAAGCAGTAGAGGGCCTAGCCCTCAATGCCTTCATGCAAGCTGCAGGTTTTAACATAGAAATCATGAGAATCAGAAAGGAAAATAGAAGTGTCTTCGGCCAACCCCTTCAGCTGTTCTTTGTCATGTTGAACTTCTATTTCGTACATCAGTTTTACCTGATTTTCAGGATATTTCAGGACATTTGGTACTTTGTATCAAGGTATGGTGAGCAAGATCTAAAGTCCAATGTGGCTGATGAAACCTTACCATAAAACTGAAATGGTTTCAGATTAGGCAATGGAGTATCAGAGTATCAGGGGAACAGTCACTTACTATGAGTTTTGACATAACATTCCTAAGATTAAATACAGCAGCAGTGAGCATGCTACTTCCTTCCATGTTCTCATCCTCTCACACTTAGCCAGTACAACATGGACCTCTGCTATCCCTGCCCATTTCATCCCTCTCCTTCAGAAAGGGATCTGCTGTATGTGTCAATAATTTAAGATAGGAAAAAAAACCCCAGGCAAGGCTAAATATTGAAGCCAGACATCTCAGCTTTTCTGAGGTGATGTGCAACAAGACATTTCCACAAAGAACAAGAAAAAAAATTATGTTTGTAAGGGGAGTTAGATGTGCTTCAGGAAGGAAACACCCGTACACTTCCTGCAAATTAAATGGTGTTTGAATGTCTTAATCACAGTGAGTATTGCAGAGAAACTGGATTAGAATTCACTGGGTTTGGTATACTTTTCTATTGGCAATAGACAGTTCACTCTCTCACTGCACATTTTCATCATGAACTTAGAACCATCAGGAGTACATCAAACACAAGTTAGTTATAGGTCACTGCTGATGGTGAAGGATCAAAATCCCCTGCCACCAGAAGTCTGACATGCCATAGCATTGCTTGTATTTTATATGGCTACATAGTTATACCAGGGTGGGGGAAGAGAGAGAGAGAATAGTATACAAAGTGGTGTGTAATTGATAGCTATTATTTCAACTGATGAATTCAAGATTACCTGTAATTCTGTTTTTCCTTTCCTTTGCATGCACAGGTCAGTAAGATCCCACCAACCATATAAAGAACTGATCCAGCCCAACCTAAGTACAGAGCTTCTCCTAGTTCATATCTGAAACATGAAAGAGTTTATGGAAACAGATTATAACAAGATCAAAAAGGCATTATTTTAGACTAAGCCATAAGGTTCACAAACCATGCCAGCAAACAAATTCTAGTCTGCACAGAAATCAGATGACAGGAAGGTACTTCACCAGTTAACAGAGAACAGATTTGGCTTTTTGTCTGCTCAGTAAAATTCTTACCTGTGTTCTGCCAAACTAGTGACTGTAAAGAAAGTACTAAGCAACATAAAGATAAGTAGCAATAAATTATTGTGTACATTCAACAAATTGTTGATAATAAATGATAATAATATACCTTCTGTGCTGTCCACAACACTTATTTTGCCCTTTTATTGGCTGTGTCACTGAAGCAATTTTGTGAACCGGAAAGATTTAGACCTTACTGTCTGTGCCCTGAGAAAAGGCTAACCACAGAAATCAGTTTTCTGTGGACATGACACTAGGTCACCTACAACAGCTGTTTGTGTAGGGCTAGTTCTCAAACTTAGGTATCTTAAAGAATATTCAGCTGTATGGCTGAAATACATTTATGAATGTCCTAGGTTGAAAAAGAATAGATCCCATTTTAGTGTACAAAACTATACCTTTCAGGAACTCCAGTCCAAGAAATTCATTGATAATGAATTTGTCCCAAAGACTAGACACAATTGAGCCTGGAAAAGTCTGGCAGGAGTTTCACAAAAAAGAAGAAGACAAGTTTTATATTCACAGACTATATCCACAATACACCTCTGTGGTCTGAGATACCCAATATAAAGGTAAAATATGTGTCGTGGACTGCACTGAAGGTATACTGAAACCAGAGATGTGTATTCTCTTTCCACCTGTAAACACAAAATCATCATTTAGAAGTGTTGAAGCTTCTGCCTGCAGAATTCTTTGCTAACAGGAGGGTTTCAGAGGCTTACACAGGTTCACTGCTCTCTGTGTCCTTATGGCACATTGGATCCCAAAGTCTGCACTCCTTTAGGTGCTTTCCAAACACAGAACACAGAGATAGTCATTATCTCGAAAACACAGCAGTGCAAGTTGCTGGAGGAATACTAAGGAACAACCAGAGAGTGTTGCCCAATGCCCACAGTCCTCTCTGCTCACCAGTCATCTACAGACAGGAATGCTCTGGATGTCATACCAAAGGAAGGTATATAGGAAGAACTTGCAGAACTTAGTTTCCCCTCACAGCTGTGTGAGAAACTCCTCTAAGAATTAGCAGAGGTTAACTTGACTAATTTGCTGCAGTTAGCCCAAAAAATGCAATCAGAAAAATCAGATTTGCCAGTCTCTAAAGGATGAAGATCAATACTGGCCTACAGTTGAATGCAAACCTGTCTCACAGAGTCCACATGTGGCTTTACCAATGATCAAAGTTACTTCACCAAGACCTGCTCAGGGAATCGATAGCTTAAACATGAAGTTTAGATATTTAAAAAAAAAAAAGATTCCTTTAGCTACTGAATGCAAACAATCTGGTAACTGATTAACAGCCATTGATGTTGAAGCCCCAAAGCTATAGCAGATAACTATAAAACTCACTAACTATCCCACTAACTGAAATTCCTTATCAACAGTTGCTTCAGTTCTCTAATGTATTTATTACCCTTCATATAGTTCTCTCAAGGGATATAAAACAACAAAAAGCAAGTGCACAAGTGCAATTTCTTTGTAAGTGCTTCATTGAAAACACAGGGAAAACTGACAAACAACCAAAGCAATTGCTTAGAGTACTTTGATTCATCAGAAATCACTTCACCTCCGACTTCCCCGAACTGATCCCCAGGCGGAAACTTCAGAAACACTCCAAATATGATCCTAGCAACCAAAGATTTATAGTTTACTGAACTATGTATTATATACTCAGTACTGACAAATTATAGATGTCTCATTTTCCCCAGAAAACATTTCCCTCTCCTTTTCCCCATCTGAAGGAGAGGCCTGGTCACCTCTACCCTTGTTCCGCATTGCTAAATAGGACACCTAGATAAGGTGCCATAAGCTGCCATTTGGTTTTGACAACTATTGCTATTACATCAGACAAGAGTAAGGGCTTTTGTACCTTTAAAGTCACTTGTGTGCAGCTGTACTAGCTGATAGTCCCACAAATTTTGCCTCATTTTAATTCAAAAGGCAAACAAAAGTTAACACATAAGACACATGTAAGACAAGCAGCACACTTCAGTGTTTCTCAGCTCTCTGCAGGTCACTAGTACACAGCTTAAGCCGCTTTCTCTACCATTTCCCCTTACTTGTATATCTGAGGCATTTTATTCTAGCCACAGCTAGAATTTTGTACCTCTTTTGGTCTAAATGCAAAAGAAAAGTAATACTTTTTACTTTTTCTTCTTCATAACATTTAGATGTGCATTTAATGGAGGCTCGGAAGAAAATGCAAACACAGTACAAAACCCCCTCAGATGTGGGGTTGATATTCCAGGAAAGAACTCTCCTCCCTCCCCACCAACATCTCTGAGGTGAAAAGTTGCCCTGAGGACAATTTTTTCCTCCTGTAGGGCTGGATAATGGGATCCATCCAGGTGCTGAAACTCTGGAATAGCTGAAGTTAGTGCAGCTGTCTAACACATGCCAGAGTATGGTATGACAGGTCCATTAACTTACTTGGTCCCAGCGTACAATGGGTCAAAAAACTGAGCAGTAACCATCGCAGCATACCACGAGACAGCCACCATGGAGCACAGACCTACCAGAGAAAGTTTAAAAAGCACAGTTTAATGGCTGTAACAGCTTTAAACCAAGAACAAGTGTTCATTTCATTTAGTCTGGCTGTGAAAGCAACACAAAGTACTGATAACATTCTCATTTTAGCCTTGATATTACCTCCTAAAATAAAAAGAAATCCTCCTGTGACAGCAAACTTCATTTTTGCATCTTCATCGCTCGACCCAATGTTTGTGCACTTCAAACCAAGCAGTGAGAGTACTGCACCTAGGAATCCCAAAAGGATGGAAGCAATCATCAAGGCACGGCATGCCTGAACGTGAGCTAAGACAGAGAAAGAGAAACCAAATCAGGATCTATATAGAAATTACATTAATCTTGTGCTGAAAAAATAAAAGTGATTAGAGGGAGTGACAAAATTAACAGGTGCAGTAATGAGTGAATCTTGCCCAACTTTGTCATGTAGTTCAGAAAAGTCTTCCAACCTGAATATGTTTAGCCTTCAGGTAAATCAGATTTCAAAGTTGAACTACACTTTATAAGGTCAGTAAATCCCCTTGAGCCATTAGTAAATCCTGAAAAATTATAGCAAGCCCCTCATACCTTACATCTTTGAGTCCTGTGAAAATGTGTAGTGGTATATATGGTCACTTACAGGAGCAGAAATAAGTCTCCTGCTCACAAGTCCTGGTGAGCTCCTTACACCTGTAGAGCTGAGCAGACAGGACAGCCTAAGAAAGGTCAGACAGGGACTTTGGGCTCCTATAAAATAGCACCTTGCATGTGGCAGATTCTAGGACAAATGGCATTTTGGCATCTTTGTGGTGAGATGAACATGCCAAGTGTCACCAATCTGGCAGGTCACAACTGCTCACTTTGTTGGACTTGATCATAGTTCTTTTCCGACCTAAGTGATTCTATGACTGAGATTCCAACCACACATCAGAAGGGTCACAGCTGGACTGCAACTGGACACTGACATCATTGATGTCAGCGTTCAAACTCTTGCTCCCTCATCACCTCCACATCCTCCATGGTAACCTGCTGTCTAGCTCTGTAGTGGAGTGAGCCTGTAACTCTGCAGACAACACAAATCAGACAGAGAAACAAGAAGCAAAGTGATATACACACTCTGACTCAGAGGGCTGTATTGCCTAACGAGTATTGGTCCTGCAAGCTTGAGAGTTATCAAAGACAGCAGTCATGAGATAAATGTACAGAATTACAGGATGAAGTCATTTGAGTAATTAATGCCTTGTTAAGCACTAATTCTAAAATTTTCATGGAAAAAAATACAAACTAATAAAAGTGGAAGTACCATGAACAGTTCAAGGTTTTTGCCAGCAGAAGATACTGTTAGGATACACACTCAACAATGCTGCTGTCCAGTTTGGGATCTTACACCACAGCAGCAGGTGTCACCCATAGCAGGGTCCAATCACTTGCAGTCCAGCTCTTTGGGACTCCTGCAGTGTTGGATGGGACTCCCCCTATCTTTCCAGGACACACCAGTATACCCTCAGGCTAACTGATTGCAAGCCCATGGCTCCATGATTTTAACCGAAGAGATTCATACCATTGTACCACAATATGATAATCTCAACAGCCTTAACTGAGGACCTTACTTCACAGTTCAGAAGGCTCAATTTTTTTTGTTGCATTTATTTTAAAAATCAGCTTATTTAACAAGGCACAAAGTCAGTTAATTTTATAAGTCAATATTCACAGTAAGAAATTATCCCCAAATCCTGTCACTGGAAGAAACATCTATGGAACCTTAAATAGAAAAAAAAAGAGCGGGGTAAAAAGAGTTTAAAAAGCATTTGACAGCTAGTTACATCAAATGTTTCATTTAGTTGTGACTAGACAGATACTGCCTAGCTATAGAGAGTAGCCAGTCATGGTTTCAATCTTGTGCAATATTGCTTTTAAAAAGCTCCTCTCTTCCAGTATTTGTGATTCAGACTAATGGCTTACTGAATTGGAAAGTATTAAGTCTGTTTAAAAGAACCAAGTCTGACATTTCCCATGCACAAACTGCAAACCAGAGGTATTCCACATAGCAGCCAATAAGGAAACCTTCATGGAAAATCTTTATGGTCCTTCAGGTAACAAAGACATTTTTGCTTTTTTTTCTTTTTACCCCCTCCCACCAATCCCTGGCACCTTCCACCACAGAAGTTTCGGCTAAGTTTCAAAACAGCAGTTTGAAACATGCCTAAACTGACCATGATAACTTCTAGTCAGTCTTGGCTCATATCTGCAAGTGCTATAGACATTTCTTAGAAGTCCAACTGTTTGCTCAGCCCTCGTTACCAATCCCATTTTCTTCCTCTTCCTGCTTTGCCCAACTGTCCTTTCAACTTTTACTACAATTCAGTGTCTTCTAACTTTTCTTTTTCAGTTCTCCTTTCTAAAATTTTTTTTTCCACAATTTCACAAGTTGTTTTTCCCTTCCCCCTGCCTATATCCCTCAAATATGCTGCTGATTTCCTCTTTAACAGATCAATTTTAACCTTCACTCCTGAGCCTGGCCCAGTCATTCACTTTACTGTCCTTTCAACTTTTACTACAATTCAGTGTCTTCTAACTTTTCTTTTTCAGTTCTCCTTTCTAAAATTTTTTTTTCCACAATTTCACAAGTTGTTTTTCCCTTCCCCCTGCCTATATCCCTCAAATATGCTGCTGATTTCCTCTTTAACAGATCAATTTTAACCTTCACTCCTGAGCCTGGCCCAGTCATTCACTTTTGGCTCCAC
>NW_008683554.1:354-8828 GCF_000695815.1 Acanthisitta chloris | reverse complement strand
GATTCCATGTTGTTATCTGCAGTTCTCCAGGAGCCTTGCTGTGGCTTGCCTTTCATTCTCCTTTGCCTTAGCACATCTACTCGTGATGCTCTTTTCTGACCCCCACCAATTTCTTTAAAACTCCCTTTTTTATTCCTCAGAGGCTCCAAGATACTGATCATTGCCCACACCTGCACACACAGGACCTCTATGACAGAGGCAACACCCAGTGTAAATACATCAGTGAGAAGATGCTGCCTAGAGCCAGTGGCAGTAATTTATGAGCCAGCCCTTGAAGTGGTTTGTACAAGAGCTAAATAAAATCACAGCATCGTTAAGGCTGGCAAAGACCTCTAAGATGATCAAGTCCCAATCTCTAACCCAACACCACCAATGCACACTGCCATAGTGCTCTGAGGAGGATAATGTCCCAGGGACAGGATCCTGCTATTACTGAGTCTAAGAAGTTTAAATAGGGTTATGTTCCTCTTAATACACACATGCACTCTGAAAGCAATTGTTAGATGAGACTGAGAGATGAAAAGAGATTATTCCCTAAATACTGGACACAGTTTCAGAGAACTGCTGCGCTCGTGTCAGAGCTGATCAACAACATCCCTTTATTTCAGACTGAGAGAGAAGGTGAATTTAATACCTCATTCCCACTAATCCTACTCCACACATTCTTCAGATTAGGAGTATCTTCCTACCTGTTTAGTTCAGCCACCTCCCAGTGCAGACTCAACTAGAAGGAGTCCAGTATTCTTATTCGGGTAAGTATACACATACTGAATTATTCACTACTAATAAAAAATAGCTTTACTGCCTATAAACATATTACTATCCATAGAATATTGCCTTAGTTGGACACTCGAGGACACTCCACAGTTCTGCTGAAGGCTGATGCAGAGGACAGGAGACAGCAGATCTAAATTTCCCGATATTTAGAACCACATCCAAAAAGACATTGGTTGACCAGCCCTGACAAAGTATATTAATTTATAACACATACTCCTTGCATGACTTATAATAGAATGTGTCATAATATCTATAACATGCACTCTTTCTTGGATTATCTAGAATTTTCAGTCTTGACACACAAAACCCACTATCACTTCTCATCTATAAGTAGTCTTTTCTTCTAGATGACAAACTCCGGCTACAGTACATTAGCTGTGAAGTGTTGCAAAAGAAAGCCTATACAACAATTCCAAATTTTAAAAAACAGTTTAAAAAGTCTCCTACTAATTCCTCCTACAAGATGCTAGAGAAGAGATTACAACATACTTAAAATGCCTGTTAAAATAAACGCTTGATCAACCGACTTCATTTGCCTTATTTTATAGCCTTTCCTAGCATGCTTGACACACTCTGCTGCTTAAGAGATTTTTATTACTTCAACCCACAAAGTCCTTCTTGGGCAGTTATTTTCCAGTACTACCAGATTACCAAAACAAAAGCCTCCCTGCTTTTTTTGCCAGTAAAATTTTAAGCAATATAAACAAGGCTGCACAAAGTTACATACCAGGCAGTGCAAGCATAGAGTCAAAATCCCTGCAGTTGGACACTCCAGTGCTGTCTTCTGCACAGCTCTTCCACAGGTTTTCAAACAATGTAGACGTTGTGATCACACTGCCATATATACTGGAGACTTTCCAGTAATTGTTCGGCAAAGTAGCTCCAATCATAGCCCATCCGCCCAAGCACAAAAGAAATCCAACAATTTCCAAGGCAGCAGTCATGCTTGTGAGTAGTAACAGTTAAATGTCCTTATAATTAGATTACAATCAAGTGGAGCCTTTCAGAAGCCTCCTTGCTGTTTTATCTCTGGGTTTCACTCCAAAATGAGGCTACCTTTGCTCTTTGCTCAACCCCAGAGATAAGGCTTACCAGCCATGACAATAAGAAATGGGAGCAGTTCGTGATAAAGATATTAGCGTTTTTTAAAAAATGACAATATTAATCCTTTTTCTAATAGGAAGTGAAAAATGAGCCTATTCTCAGTCTCAGCCTAGAAAGTCCAGTCAGTATTTCTACAAAATACCTTGTAAGAGTGATTAAGATGGGCAAAAATTTATTTCTGTCTCTTCTCTGAAGTCAACTAGATTTTACACGAGATTAAAATTGTTTGTAATTTTATCATTGACCTCAAATCAAAAAGCCTTAGTGTGTTGTTTTCTTGAGGACACAAACATAAGAAAGCTTGAGAACAGGAACTTTATTCCCTTGCTAAAACCAGAAAATTTAGCACATTTTTTGGAGTTATGGTCATAAGTAATCCATAACCAGTGCACTGCCAGCTTCTTTCAGGAAGGTCAAGTTTGTGGATGAGGTGGTTTCCATTAATATTTTACAGTCTATTGATCTATAGTTAGACACATTCAGTCTTAAAAATAGTCCCACTTACACTGGGACACAATTGTAACAATGTATGTGTCGTGGAAATGAAATATAAGGAACTGACTGAGCCAGTGTGACAGAGCTGTCTCAAAAGGAATAAAATTATGAAAAATAATACATATCAGCCAATTGCATCTGTTTGTCAGAATACCTTAGTATTTTTAAAAAAATAAGCTGTTCTAGGCTAAGATGTTAAACTTGGTTTAGTTGCTTCTGCTCTTGACTTTGACAGGATCATAGACTCAATTCACATCACCCACTAATGTTAATACTTTCAGGTATTTGTGTATTCAAACAGGGTTAACCATCTCCTGCAGTGATAACCTGCTCTTATCTCCAGGAAATGGAGTCAGAGTTTCTTCATAAAATAATTCTGTTATGATGCAACATGGTAACAGATTCACAGCATTTACATAAACACTACTGGAAGGATTAGCCTTTGAGAGAGACACAGCTTGCCTGTAACAGATCTGGTTTTTTTCAAAAATCCCCTGGTCACTTTGAGCTGATGCTGCAGGTTGGTAGGTTCAGCTGCAAAAGGATATTACAGTGCCACTATGATATTTTTGCTTCCTTGGCAGCCAAGAGGATCATTGCCTTTGATTTAAAGAAGCCAGTGTGGTCCTGTTTAGCTCTAAACATGCAATCTTTTAAGGAAACCAGATAGTGTATGGTAAGAATTGATCTCCTCGGGTGACTGTTACAGAATTCCCTTTGTCTGCTAAGTCACTGCAACTGGAAAAATGATGGCACAGTAAAGTGAACACACTGTACCCTAGAATATCTGCATTCCATTAAAAGCTCTTCAAAGAGTTTCAAATTAATTTATCCATACACTGGTGATATGCTGGTGACCTCAGTGATCACTGCTGCTGACAGCACTGTCAGAGCTGAGATTAGCTGGGACCTTGAAGCAAGTGTGCTCGAATGTTACACTGCTGCCAAGGATAAACAAACAAAATTAAGAATATGACTTTTTTAGAAAAATCTCTTCCTAATTAAGAAATCCATTTCATCAGGCAGTCAGAAAGCACACATCTAAACTGAAAGGATTAAACTGCACACCTGGAATGCATGAGTTTGTACTATATGGCTCCAGGCATTTTGATCATCCTCTATGGAAACCACTGTTAGATGTGTTGAAGAAGACAGAGCCATTCTTCACTAGGTTTGGTAAGCTATGGTTGGGTGAGTGATGGCCACAACAGCCCATGCTGCCCTGCAGGAGGCTCTGCAGCAGCAGGGAATGAGAGCTGGTGCTGATAGCTCCGCATCAACACCTTCCACAGCTTGGGAGTTTTCCTTCGGGCTTGCTCTAACCTGGTCAGGTGAACTGAATGCTGTCAAAGGCTGCAAGTCAGGAAGTGCATATTTTCCTGGAGCATATTTTCCTGCTTTGCTTCATCCAAAAGGAAACGGATGTGCATGCTCCAAGACCACAGGTGCAGTAAATGGGAATGACTGGAAAATCCATTAGAAAAGGGCACTACTGATGTCAGTAAAATGCTTACATAGACATGTCAAGATCTGACCATATATGATCACAGCAATATATGACCAAGGAAAGAAATTGCTCCTAAACCCTCTGGTATTGTCACAACAGAACATATTTGTACGTGATGTGGCCAAGAGAGGGCTTACAGGCCAATAGAGCTGGGGAAAAAATACTGAAAATATGAACGCCCTAAATGTTTGATCACCATGAGCTGTACTTTTTGATCACTTTCAAGACCCAGGTATGCTGACTGAGCACTGCAATCACACAAACAGCCCTGCAACACATGGCAATTACTCTGCATGCAGCACATGACATGTCTATCTGTTGGCATGAGGAACCTGTGTTGATTTTAGGGAACATGCAGTTCTGTGAATAGTTGAAGATGAACACTGAGCCCTGCCAACCAGAGATCTGGTCTTCCAATTGTAGGGGCAATGGGAAGGTAAGGAAGAGAACCTCTGGGAGGTGACTGCTTCAATTCACATGGAACATTCTGTTCCTAGGGAATGTTTTCTTTCCAGGCTGGGTGTAATGAAACTGCATTTAAGTAAACAAAAAGGGGCTGTCCCACATTGATTCTGCTTACTTCCATAACAGGGCTGTAACACCTGCTTCTCCCTGTTACCTGAGAAAAGGCTGCCACACCATCGTATGCATCCATGCCATCTTGCTACGAGAACTGAAGGGTTGTTGGCCCTGTCTCATCACTAATTTCCAGAAATCATACCTAAGTTTCGAGATGAAACTCAGGCATCCCGGTGTCTACACAGAGGAAGCCTTAGAGAGGATAAGAACATGTACTGTAAGGGTATGAAAAGCTGACATTGTCTCTGATGCAATGAGTATTGTTTTTAAAATCCTTGGGAGCATATGATTAGCCTCCTTTTGAGGCTACAAATTCTGGCCGTGTTACAGGATGCTCATTCTTACACAGGCACCATCATCGTGGAAGGCAGATGAGGCCAACAGAGTCAGAGACCTGTGGAAGAACCATGAACATGCTAAATCTTGAGAGTTAGCTCTGGAGAGTTACACTCTCACAGTTTAGAGTTGTGCAGAAGCAGCTCTGACTCCAAGGGAGTCCATGTCTGTGTCAGAAAAACAAGGCTCATAGTCTGTGAGATGTGGTATTTATAAGTTTGAGCTCTGCACATTGAGAATAAATCTGCTGGAAAGAGTCCAGACAAACAGCAATGACAGTAATCAGGCACCTATAAAGCAGGGAAGACTTGAAGGAATGATTCCATGACGTCGCTGCACAAAACTGAAAGTTGTAAAGAATAAATGCAAGGTTCTGTTTAAGAGAGAAAGCTTAACAGAATACCAGTTTTCTAAGTCTACACTGTTACTGGTTTCTACACTGAGTTTTCTGAGGAAAGAACTTCAGTATCAGTCCTTCCTAGACCTTTAAAATAAAAATGGTGTTTACAGAAGGATATTTTTAAAATCCAGAATGATTCAAACAAATACTTCTCAGTCCCCTATGAAGATATTTCTTCTCTATTTGCAGATAAACCACCCTGATAGTAGGAAAAAACACAAAAGCATGGGTTGCACAGGTGTGTTTTACTCTAAGCTGCCCACCTCCAAGAAGTTCTAGAACAAATACATGGGTTTAGCACAAAGTATCAAACAAGTTCTAGAATATCTAAGCAGCCCTGTCTCACACCAAAGCACAAACAAGCACCAGTGCTCACGGAAATATGATCTGCTTGTGTCAGATTTGGGCTGAGTGAAAGGATGCTATTTCTTCCAAAACAATTAAAAATATCTTAGACTCATTGCATATCACCTGTACAGAGATGGCAACACAACAAAGCCACTGCAGTTACTGAGCTGAGTTGCAGGGTGAGGCATAAGGGTTTCACAGGGGCCCTTTCACCTGTCTGCAACGACAGGATTTGTCCATCCTAGACCCTCTGTGACAACTGCACTGTGTGCCACCAACCACACTAACATGCTGTCCAGAAGGAGGGAATAAATCTACATCCCAGGATTTTACAAACATATGCCATGCACACTTACTGTCCGAATTCAACATGTAGAGAAACGTCTTGCACTGTACTGATCCAACAGCAGTTGCTGCACAGTCCATCCAAAGACCTTCAGACACCCAATCTGCAGTAACTGCATCTGTGGTGGTGTCCAAAATTTTCCACCTGTTTGACATGGTAGCAAACAGTAAAGTGCTGAGTCCTGCTAAAGCCATCAGCAATGCACAAATCTGTGAAGAAGATGATGCCATTCTTCCAACAGAGGTTGTCTTCAAAGAAGCCTCCCAGAATTTCTGATATTGGAAACCTGTTGAAACAGTTTATACACACAGAGTATATATATGGAGTTACCTTTGCACAAGCCTGACCTTTGCAAAAACATCACAAAGATGCCTACCCACAAAATAAGGAATCACATAAGGGAACTGTAGAGATGGAATCTAAATCTCATTAAATATTTGGAAGACTTAAATATTCTATGACATCAAGTAGTTTCTTAGGAAACTTTTATTACTGTACATGTTTTCCACAAAAAAAAACAAACCAACAAACAAAACAACATAGCAAAACCAGAAGACCCAACTGAGGAATTCCCTTATTTGAATTTGCAATGTTTCATCCATTCTTTACTCGTTTGCTAACTCAAAATTCTTTTAAAGTTGTAACTATCCAATGCTTTAATAAATCACTCATCTCCCAATACAACACTACCAAAACAAACTACAGCAAGATAAGTTTTGATACTTACTTTTATGGTCTGTTTCTAACCTGTTTCTTCTGTCTCCCTGTGAGACACTGGTGTCAGCACTTTGTGAGGACCAATTTGATCAAACAAGTGAAGGTTTCATACTCTTTAGGACCTTTGTCCCCATTCCAAAAATCAAGGACCCAAGGCCAAAGCTCTGCCCAACTGTTGCACAAAGCTCTGGCTTGACTTTTTGCTGTCTCAGTGAAAGGGGCAACTCAAATGAGAAAATTACAACAAAATTATTTAAGTGAGTACCAAAAATGCCCAGATTAACCAATGCACCCATTGTCAT
This sequence comes from Acanthisitta chloris, assembly GCF_000695815.1. Classification (NCBI taxonomy): domain Eukaryota; kingdom Metazoa; phylum Chordata; class Aves; order Passeriformes; family Acanthisittidae; genus Acanthisitta; species Acanthisitta chloris. The sequence continues at coordinate 1,917 of NW_008683554.1, read as the reverse complement.
ATAATTTGCTCTGTCAGGGCCACTGAGCTGCTCATGCACCATCAGATTGCAAAGCAATACTGGAAGATAGTGCTTCAGTTTTCACCGTGGTTGTTGTACTTGGAACGTCTGATGCATTTGTTTTAGGATGCAGCCCACGCCGTGAGGAAATGTGCAGACACCTGTACAGTGAACCACATTAAGGAACTAAACTGGTTGTGATTGCAGCCATGCCCTGAGGCAGGACAGACCTTCCAGGCTCCTGCTGGGGGAGGTCTGGCAGCCTGGGACAGCTCTGAAACCACTTAGCTGCTGCTGTTCCTACTCTCTTTGCCTTCCTCTGGCCCAAGGAGTCACTCACCCCTTCCTGACTCTGCTGCTACCATGCAAAACCCATGGGACTGTCCAGATGACACTATTTCAACACCACATCCATCCTCTTCCAACCCATACCACAGACACCCTGCCTTTCAGGACTTGATTGTACCAGCTGTCTGCTACTGTCACTGTTTATGGGTTTGAGGTGATGGCAAAACTGATTGCATAATACTTTGCAGGTGACCAAAGGAGAATGACCATAAACCAAAACCAGATAAATACACAGAGTCCAGAGCATCATCCCTCACCAAGTGCACACAGGGGCTACACACAACTAAGAGCTGTTGATGTAATAAAAACAAGCCTCAGGGGAGCAAAATGATCACCTTAACATTACAAACAGCACAGCTAAAATGTTTCTGGTTTGAACACAGGACAGAAAGAGTTAACAAAGAAAAACAAATATTTAAGTCACTTAAACAAACAAATTGCTCCCGATAAGGGCCCTGGAAGCAAAAATGAGTGGTTAAAGTTTCTAAACTGGAAAGTTAAAGAACTCTTTTACTTCTTTTTCATTTTGTTACAGATAAGAAGAAATAGAGCTTTGATGACAACATTGGTTTCATTTGTGTATGTATATATACATTTCTAATACCAGCAACATATGGCTTTGAACCTGCTAATTGTTTCTTAGTTCAAGCAAACTCTGAGGCTGACCCATGGCCACCAGTGCAATCAGAGAGACAAAAATGCAGATTTAAATACACTACTAAACCACTTAGAACAGTGTCCCACCACAGTTTACAAAAGTTTTCCCTGGTCAGAGTCTGCCCTAAATTGAGAAGACAAACTCTTTCACTACTAGTTAAAAACAAAAGAGAGGAACATTGTTCATTCATTTCTTCTCCACTTCAAAAAAATTTGACTTTGTAACATTGTTCCTGAAGCTGTCATAGCATCTTAATAATCTGATCAGGCTTATGGCTACTTGCAATTACAATATGCTGATTGTTCCCATCCTGCTATGAACATTCCCTTCACACGATGACCTACAAGAGAAACTTGGTCTGGAAGGGACCATGGTGATGCCAATGAAGAACAGCTTCAGTGTTGAGTCAGATCACCCAAGCCTGGACTGCTCACAATGAAGTGGGGGCTGGAAACTGCACAACACACGTGGGTGTTCCTCACACCCATGAGGAACTTCTGCTGCTGCAGTATGTGGCTGCTGCCTCTCATACTCCCCAGGCATCCTAAGATAAACCA
>NW_008683554.1:0-339 GCF_000695815.1 Acanthisitta chloris | reverse complement strand
ATTTTGGCAGCCGTGCACACCGGTCTTGGATGGCCCATGTGTGACTGGCGTGGGCTCCAGGGAAACACCAGAGACATGCGTGCAACTTCTTGAAACTCACACCTTATTTTCGAAGCAAACACCTGCTTCCTTTCCTCAGGAGAGGAGCAGTGTGCGTAGCACTGCTCTCTGCCAACACGGCACCTCTCCAGCCCTGCAGAGCTCTGCCGGCACGGAGATGGCGCCGAGGAGAGCAGCAGAGTGCCAGAGAGCAGGAGCCCTGGCTGGCAGCAAGGGGGAGAGCCTGGGAGGAGGTTGTGGAGTGCGAGCTTTGCTGGCCAGGCACACACAGCCCCTCGG
>NW_008683553.1:1354-38317 GCF_000695815.1 Acanthisitta chloris | reverse complement strand
TGCGCTGCCACCGGCCGGCGCTGAGGGCTCCTGCCCCGCTATCGTCGCCAAATTGTGCTTTCCGAGGACAAAGCCGGGAGTTTGGGGTGAGGTCCGTGAGAGGGATGGAGGTCGGGCTGGGGCGGAGAAGGCTGGGGGTGACTTGGTGGTGCACATCAGTTACTGCATCGCCTTTGCCGATTCGTTAACTAAAGAAATCTTTCGGATCCGGAATTACCTGGCCCAACCGTGAGTGGGAATTTGTTTCACTGTTCTGTGCGTGGGAAGTCAAGGCCTCCCAATATTACCCAAAGCCTTTCAGCATTTCCTCAGACCATGGACATGAATTCCTGTAGTCAAACATGAGCAGAAGTCCCCATCATCATAAACGTGAAACTTTTTTACCATGTTTTTCTCCCAGTGATTTTCTTTCAAACTAGCTCTCTTGGAAGTTTTCACTTACTTCTTTTCTTTCTGGATACCTCCTTCAGATAAGTCCTTGTTCAGAGTCTTCTGTCACTGAATTTCAATCCTTAGTGGATTTAGCCTGTGGTTTGGTTAGTGACTCAAAATACACAGCTACTTTCACCTTTTCATGTTGCAAAATATCATGCTTGAAAATGTCAAGCAGTACACTTCTGAGGCTGGCAGTTAAGTGACAGCTTGCCAGGAACAGCCTTGTGACAAACTTACAGCCACGACTTGGAGCTTTCCATTAGCTCCATGCAGTGACAAAAAGCCGTGCACAGCGAAAGCATTGTTTCTCCTATGGCAGTGACAAAAAGCCGTGCACAGCGAAGGCATTGTTTATCCTACAGTTCAAAACTTAATTATATCTCAAGTAACTAATTTTTGAATTTTGATGAAAGTTGCAAGAAGTGGGAGGGACAAAGGATATGAACTAATACTGTGTCAAGTGCCTAATACTAAGCAGCTTCCTCAGAGCATTACTGTGTCCAGCTCTGTGACCCCCAACATAAGAAGGATGTGGACCTGTTGAATTGAGTCCATAGGAGGGTCACAAAGGTAATCAGAGGGCTGGAGCATCTCTCCTATGAAGAAAGGCTGATTGTTCAGCCTGTGAGGATGGTGAGGCACTGGATTAAGTTGCTGAGAGAAGCTGTGGACATCCCATCTCTGGCTATGTTCAGGGCCAGGTTGGACGGGGCTTAGAGCAACTTGGTCCAGTGGAAGGTTCCCTGCCCATGGCAGGGGACTTGGAACAAGATGATCTTTAAGGTCCCTTCCAACACAAACTGATCTATGATTAGAAGTACCCTTCTGGGTTGGACTGATGGTCTGTGCAGCTCCATATCCCACCTCGAGCAGAGCCAGTAGGGGATGTCACAATGTCACTTAGTGGAGGGATGTCACCTCCTCTGATTTGTGCCACTTGTGTGTTTATGCACTCAGACCTGGATACTAATAATTAGGGGCATTGGTGTTTACAATTACTAGTGTAACCTATGGAGCTATAATCCAGTCACTTCACAGCAACTTATTTGATTTACATTATCAGAATTTCCTGAAATTACTCAGTTACACTAGTGTGCTAATACTCCAAAACCACCTCTCTCCCTGGAACTGTGACTCTATCTTACTAGAATGACACAAATTATTTTGCCGCTGAAAACGCCCCTTTTATACTGTTTTATATTCATTTAAGTTAACAGCACCCACAAAGCAACTACTGGCAAATTTGGTAGCAATTAGTTAGGCATTCTCTGATTTCCACAGTATTGAAAACAATTTTAAATTGTCTTCAACTGATCCAACTGATCTTTGCAAATTACCTCAGAAACACAGTCCTTTTTGCTGGTGTGAGACAAAGGTAACTTGCACATTTTTAGTTTCTTTTGACTAGAGGAATAATTAAAACCTCAAACATCTGGACTGATTTGCTGTATCTGAATGATGATCTAAAGCAATTTTCTCATGGCTGACAATTTGCATCACCAGTGTTGTTTGGGAGAACTTTTGGCCTTTGCTGGTTTGGACAAGAGCAGCAGATTATTAGGGTGTGGATGCATGTATTGTATGTTTTATTTTTAGGTGTACACATGATATACATCGTATATCTATCTATATACATGCACATCTGAATGCATATTTATTTTTCAGAAAATGTTTTCTGTATGTTGTTCAATTTTTTTTAAAAAGAGAATTAAAATGTCACTTGCTGGGTCTTTCACCATTTCCAGTGGCCGTGTCAGCCATGATCCCTTTCCTTCTTTCTCACACCAGTGAGCTGCTCAGGCTGTCGTGCATTATCTGCTGTTGTAGCACACCTGAGAGCACATAGCCCTAAGGTGACTTCCAGTTGCTTCAGTCATGTGAATAGCACTCTCTGGCCATGGCTTTGTAAAAGTCCCTACGTTCCCATGGTCACACACAGATCTGCTGCAGACTGATTGCCAATACACAAAGGAACCAAAACTTTATTATTAACATTGGTACAAACACAATTACCACTTGATTCTCTAAATACATTAGAAACAATGCAAACAACAAATCTCCTGTTGCCAGCTCAGCTGCCAGTCTCAATCTCCACTAGAAGATCAGAAGTTGCTAACTCTCCAGGTTTTTTTTTTGATTACTTACATCTTCCCAGCTTTTGTGCTCTCCCCAATGTGTACATGAGCTAGATCATTGAAGTGACCATTGTCTGACCCACATTGTCAGTAATAAATGTTACTATTTTCCTCAAACACACTTCACTGTAACAGAAGATAGTGGCATGGAATTATGAGTGCAGTTTGCAAAAGCAACTCCTGTTGATAATTTAGGGGATTAGGTACAGTCCTGTCTCAAACCGTCTCAAGCTTCCCTCACTCAAGAGTCTTCTGAGCATTTTGCCCATCCAGAACTTTCTGGATATTTCCATGTATTGACCTATCAAGGTGAAGTCACACCTGATGATGGAACTGGTTTTGACATGAATGATGGTTATTACCTTCGCTCCCATTCAGGCTCAGCAATTATGGGATAATTTGTCTTCTGAAATCCTGAGCCTTGTGTTAGGATGAAAGATCTTCCATCAGGCACTACAAATCCCTTTTGGAAGTTTTGATTCATAGCATTTACTCCACCTCTAACAACATTTTAAATCCAAGGAGCTTTGTACTCAAAAGATCCTTGTCACTAGATCCTTCTCTTATGAAATTGGAAGCGCCCTGTTGTTCTGGGCAGTGCCTCTGTATATTACAACTTCACAACCTGAATGCATGATTGCTTTTTATTGCTACTGAACAGCCTTTGAGTAAACATGAATCATTTTTTATGGCACCAAATTTGAAATGTTTCCTTACCAGCTACATCTATTATCTGCCCAGGTAGGAATGTGATAATGATCTGTAGTACACACAACATTTTAAAACAGAACAAACTTTTTTCAACACACTGCTACTGTGGTGGGAAAAAAAAAAGAAAAGTCTCTCCCTATCTGATATGGATTCCAACTGTAACAAATGATACATGTTTTTGAACTACTTGAAAGACCTGTAATCAGTTGTATATACAATTCTTTTGTGTATCTATATATGCAATTTTATTTTTCCTTCTGCTGCAAGGCAGAAGCCAGTGATTATTTCTGGGTTAACTACAGCTGCTTATATTTTTCTGCAACCCAAACAGTCAAGGAATAGCATCACAGATGTTGCTGTAAATTTAAGTGCTCAGCCAAAGAACCACCAGCATGGTAAGTGATAAAGAAGGGTAGATGTGAGGTTACGCATTGCACCACTGTTATCATCAGCAAGGAGATACTTACCCAGGGTGCATGGACTTCCTTGAGGCAGAGGTGGGGATCTCTAAAGAGGGTCAGTATTAAAAAGTCATCAGGGATTTGCAAACTAATCTAACCGTCTGTTGAGTGCCTTCACCCTTGCTAACAATGTAACTTTCCAGGCAACAGTGGTGTCTGTCCTACATAACTAGTGATACCACAGCAGCAAGAGCATGTCCATGTACATATAATTCCACTCTTCCGTGTTCCAAGGAGGTTGATTTTCAATACATTTATAAATTTTTACCTTGTAGGAGCAGTGTGGCTGCAGAGAGTCATTTGGGTGAAGCAAAAGGGAGCACTGGGGGAAAACTGAAGCAGTGGATGTCATCCCTATCTTTCAGCATGAAAGACAGGAGACTACTAGGTAGAGGCATGAAAATAATATTGTAGGACTGAGAAAATCCTGTTGGAAACTGTGTGGAGGGAACCCAGTCTCTCTTCCTAGGAGAATGAAGTCAACATGAGGGGATGCCAGAAGACTCGGGTGGATCCACTTTTTTTGCTGCTTGCATGCTGTAATGCAGTATGAAACCCAGAGGAGAGAATGGCTAGTGGCTACTCATGTTCTGCCTCAGTTGGAAAACCCAAATTAGCTTCTGAAAAATGTAGCTGACTCCCATCTGATATCCATGTTGCAGGGCAAAGGATATTGCTTGCTGGAAATCATGGATCAGCCAGGGTGCTGAAGAAGCCAAGGGACCCAGACCCTTTGGCCATAGTGCTTTGTGTCTGAGTCAGCTGCCATCTTCACTGCTAGTGACCTGTCATCCTCCATGAGAGAATCACTGAGTGCTGAGAACAGGCCGTGAAGCTCTACCTCCGCTGCATATTCCCTTATGTAGGATCATTCAGCCAGATCAGCAGCTCCTCAGATACTGACCTCAGTCCTGTCCTACTGCAACAGGGCCAAGTGTGGAAATGACCAGTGAAAATTCCCACCTACTAGTATAGCTAAGCTAACACCCATCTGGAACCTGGATGGGCAGTCCAGGCTGGAACAGCAGGGAACAAAACCACAGGACTGATTTCTCTGTCTGCTTTGTCCTGAGGGGCAATTAAAAAGTGAGAGATCAAAATGGAGCCTCCTTTAGGTCCCCCCACCCTCCCCTGCTCTTCCCAGCTGAAATCTTTAATTTCCTCATTCCAGCCCTAACAATATAGCCATTATCACAGCCACCTGACTCTCTGGGCCTCTGTCCCCACCCCTTTCATGATCTCTTCTACTGGTTCCTGGAAACCGGAGGCAGAAGGAGCCACCTCAGACCAGTTTTTCTTCTGGCAGCTGCTGCTCCCCAGCCAACAGAGATCACAGGGTTGGGTCTGATCACCCTGTGAGCCCAGTGCAGCACCTGGCACAGCACAGCTTGATAGACACAGGTACTCACTGCTGCCTACCTGTAGTTTTATGAGAGCTGACAATAGGACAATCTTGTTTATGTTTAGCTTGATTTATGAGACTGCCTTATGTGATTCCTCAAATGCCCCTCTCAGTCACATCCACCCCTGTGGGTTCGTGTTGCTTCTGCTTCTTCACTCTGCTCTGGTGGTGGTGATCTCTTCTCCTCTGAAATATAAGGCAAAACATACACTTAAAAAGAGAATCCAAATGGAATTGAGCCCTTAAGGAGAGAAGTTAATCTATAAATCCCATTTCTTTTATGGGTCAGGCCAGATTTCATAGCCACATGGTTTAAGGGAACACTTCCCACCACACCCTTCTCAAAAGGAAGAGCAGAAGGCATCACCACCCTTTCCCATCTCCTTTTTAATTGTTCTGATGCATTCGATTCATTCCTCTGCTTGAGAGGTTTTTAATCTTCCCTTACAAGATCTCAGGCTAGCACTGGTGGAATGGTCTGGAAATGGTCTGAAAGCTTTGGAATGGTCCATGAGGCAAAGAAGCTTATTTTTTCAAGATGTAGCTTGATTTTTAGAAGATGATAAACTGGTGATGTTTTTTTATAATGAAGTAATCTGAGGTTTAACCTCTGTAGGACCTGGAATGTCTGTATTCATATCTTATATTTTTTCTTTCCTCCCTTTCCCCTTCCTTTCCCCTCCCTTCCTTTTCCCTTCCCTTCCCTTCCCCTCCCCTCCTTTCCCCCTCCTCTTCCCTTCCCTTCCCTTCCCTTCCCTTCCAACAAAACATGAATCTTAATCAAGTCATGTGACCTCTTCTAGTGATAAAGAGTGAGATTTCATCATTATAGTCACTGTCCCAATCTGTCATCTCTTCTTTTAACTCTGTATCAAGATTGCACTGTTTCAGATACATCTCATGCATCAAGAAGTTTCTATTCCTGGGCAAATTTTGCTTCCCTTCCCTTCCCTTCCCTTCCAACAAAACATGAATCTTAATCAAGTCATGTGACCTCTTCTAGTGATAAAGAGTGAGATTTCATCATTATAGTCACTGTCCCAATCTGTCATCTCTTCTTTTAACTCTGTATCAAGATTGCACTGTTTCAGATACATCTCATGCATCAAGAAGTTTCTATTCCTGGGCAAATTTTGGGGTCAGAAAGTGGTTTTCATTAAGTAAGACCAGTTGGTTTTTTTTCAAGAACGAATATTCCCCTGTAGCTTGAAAAATGGTCACTTCAAGGAGTCTAGGGCCTTTTGCTTTCCAGATTCCCTGCCAGTAAAGAATCTCAATGTATTTGCCTCCTGGTGTGAGGCTGTACATATTTATCACCTGAGGCAATTGATCTTTTGTGCTAAGGACTTAACAAGATGTTGAAGGTATTTCATGAGAGGGCAGGTCTGTGACAACGCTTTAGGTATGTAAAAAAGTATAAAAGAATGGAAATACAGCAATTCATAAAGAAATTACTACTAAGCAAGCACAGCACTTTGCAAAAGGGGGAAAAGAAAATGGTAAAGAACACAGTTGAAAACAGGAAGGAGAGGGAGCTGAATGGAAAGAACAGTAGTGAATGGACCCAAAAAGAGAAGATCATGCCCTGCTTCTCTGCAAACTGCATCTGAGTATGGTGGGAAGGCCTGTATTGTCCACTCACACTGAAATATACGCAGGCAAGTTACGTGTCTCCCAGAAGATGACAGGTGCCAGACAGTTTGCAGCACAGGAGGCTGATGTTAGTCCACAAACTCTCAAAACAATGACATAATGCTTGTCCTGCCTTTGCAGTCATCTTCCCTTCCTTTGCTGCATCTTACCATCCTTGGCCCAGCCTGTCTGGACCTTTCCCGGCCTGTACATCAGCATTGTCCAGTGCTGCCTCACTCCACCAATGTCCATTGCTTTGACCCACTGCATGTCAATGTTATCTTGTGCCACTACCCTTCATTGTTGTCCCTATCCCCTTCTGCCTCCTCTGTGTGTCCAAGAATGTCATGCCTTTTATATTTTCATTGCCTGAATTCACTCTCTGTCACCTTTTGCCATCCTTACTAACTGGGCACCCTCATGAAAAATGGGGTAAACAATTTTCTTTGTTTGGTGGGGTAAGGGAAGTCACAAAAAGCATCTATCAAAAAAAACCTGGAATTGTCTACAATTGTAAAAGTAGTGAAGGTTGTAAACTTTGGCATGTTGCATATAGAAAGGCAGCAAGTCAGGTCAACCAAAGCTTCAAGGAACAACCAGCATAAGGAATCAAAACTAACATTAGATCTTTCTTGAAATGCATCAAGCACCTGCCAGATGTTGTGGAGGGCAAAACAGTGATCAGGCTGTGCGAGGAGAGCACAGCAGAGACAAGGCCATTGCAGACACCTCTGCAGTTGTGGTAAGCATTGAATGATGAGGTCAACGTGGCAGAACCCATTGTGCAGCAGGGTGGGGTTTGCCAATGAACATGTCTGAAGTTGAAGTGTCTATGGAAAAGGCTGTTCAACACACTGACAAAGTGAGCAGTAACAACTTGCTGGGAGTGATGGCATTTGTCCAAGAGTCTTAAAGGATCTCAAGAATAGAATAGCTGAACTGCTCTGAGCAGTGTGTAACCCAGTGCTTACTGCCACCACAGTACCTGAGAAGGATTAAAGTGGTGAATGTGATGTCCCTGCAGGTGGCCAGGGGCAGGTGGTGAAAGAATTTCTGGGACTTGTTTGGGCTTCAGATGAAGATAACATGAATAAAAAGATGAGAGGTAAGTACAGCTAGAACCCAGGTGGGTCTGGAACAGCCTGGCACATCACTCCGTGAGGCTTATGTCTCTAGCAGGCTGTGAAATCCCTACTGTAATCTGCCAGCCTGAGGGAGGTGTGTGCTCTAGTCCAGTTGCTGAGGATTTTGATGCATACTTTTATAAATTCTGCCTGCTGGCACTGGAGCCAGATGGGATCTGCAGAGTGGTTGGCTCTTGCTGCAGGACTTAACAGGTGTTGTGGTCCAGCTACTGATGAAAGGGACCACAGCAGTGTCAGAGGAGTGTGTTTGTGTCAGTACCAGAAATGTAGCTGCTGGTGGTGGCCCTGTCCTTTCTCCTTTCCTGATTCAGGAGAAGGAGCTCCCAATGCTGCAGCCTACCTGGGGACATGGGTGGGGATGGTCCTCATTTCTTGGCTGTCACTCCTCAACGGGGACTGCTGGCAACTGCTGCTGGTCCCAGATGCTGAAGTCAATGCTCTCCACTCTAGATGGGTTCTTTGAGCTTCTCATTTAATTTTTCATCCAGAGGGGACATCTGCCATTTTTCTGCATCTGTTCATCATTCATTGAAGGAGATGCATGGGAACCCACCATTCTGTGTGCAGGGAGAAGCTGAATTTTCAGCTGACCTGGGAGGATGAACATGTTTTGGCAGTGGGTAGGACCTGGACTGACTTAGTGTGACACATCATGCTCTGGAGTCTCGTGCTTTTGTCTGGGACACAAGTTAGGAGTCGTCGTAAAAGAGCTGGAGGCTTTGGGAAAAGAAAAGCCCAATCCTTTTCCCCTTTATTCTTTCTCCTTTCTGGTTTTGATTTGGTTTGGTTTGGGGTGGTTTTGTTGGTTTTTTTGTTGGTTTGTTTGTTTAGTTGGTTGGTTGGTTTGGTTTTGGGTTTTTTTTGGTGAGTTTTGGGGGAGTTTTTTTGTTTGGGTTTTTTTTTAATGGTTTTTGGTTGTTTTGTTGTGGTTTTTTTGAGAGGCAGAAAATATGGAATATTACAGGTGTTCATTGTCTGTTGTAGCTTATCATGAGGTCAGTGAGGTCCAGATGAAGGATAGGTCAGAGAAAGCCATCAATGCAGAAGATTGCTGTTATGAAGAAAGACAAATGTGCAGCTCTAGTGAGGATGTGTTTTTGATCAGCATTTTGTACACTTTACAGAGAGGAGCACAGGGGCTGTGTTCCCACAGGGAGTGCTAGGGAGGAGAAGCAGTCAGTGTATAGCTGTGATGACCTTCTCTATGAAAGAGGTATCCAGCTATTGAGAAGGACTGTCTGTGACCTCTCAAGAAGCTGCAGCCATCTGGGAGTCACCTTACTGTGCATACTTGTCATCCACCTGCTGCTCACTGGGCTGATGCAACTGAGGACCCTGATGCCAAGCTCTTCCCATGAAGCTTGCTCCTTCTGATCTGGTCAATGTGAAAATCTCTTTCCTTTTGCATCTAGGCTTGGACAAGATACTGTCTGTCATTGCCTGGTGGATGGTGGGAGGGAGGCTTTGAATGATTCCTGTACATTAGGCACTTCACTATGAGTCTGCAAGAGGCTTAGGGTGGCATCTGAAATTTGAAGCTTCTCAGCCTGAGCATAGGCTACAGAGGTAGGAACAAGCTTTCTAAAGGAGAGCTTTCCCCACTGTAGGGAGCTACCTATCATCGTAACCCTTGAAGAACTTGGCAATTACATCTGAGGGTGAGCACAGCTCTCTGGGCTTCAAACATTTTCAGAAATGTCATTCTCACATCTTTCAAGAGTGACATCTCTACAGTTTAAAAAGCAATTCTTGGTAAGCCTTGTCTTTCCTGTGGTGCCTTGCAATGGGACCACTTACACTGAATTCCAATGGCATGTAGGTAGCAGCTGCATGGCTGGCACACTCACCTGAATGGCTGAGAGTAGACCCTCATGTAGTGTATTTGCCATAGTCCAGAAAAGGGCTTTGGCTGAACCAGCTGCTAGCACTGTGGTACCTGTGCTAGAGAAGCAACGTCCACAGTTGCTTTGGAGGTGCTGCAGAGTGTGTGATTATGATATAATGTAAAGTTGAAGAAAACACAGTTTATTTAAATTCTTTACCTCTAGTTAATGCATGTTCTCTTGGAGGCACATAGCAGCTGAGCTTCAGCTATGCTCATAAAGTACATCTAAACTGCTGTAGTTAGACTGCTGAATCTATTTTGCTAGCAACAAACAGAGGCATTATCAAACAAGGGGGACCTATGGAGAAAAGGTAATCTTGAGCTTGGCTTTATTCTTTGCAAACTATCTGCTCTTTCAATACCAGCTTAGAGGTTTTGGCTAGTCCATATCCACAATACAGTGCAGCCACAGCCTCTAAGTAATCTTTGTTGGCTGAAGTGCAAAGAACTGAATCATATGTTCTTCAGGTTGGCAAAACATGTATGAAATTTCATGTCTTATATAAAATAATTCTCCTTTAGAGCTAGTTTGCAGCAGCTACATTTAATATTTATTTGTATTGACACAGTATGCCAACCCATTGGTTGCTCTGCCCAGCAGCTAATCACATCATGACCTGATTCCTGTTTCTCAATTCACGTGGCCAAGCAGTGATACCATGTGGCACTTGACCATGGCACATTTGACCTTGGAAGGCAACATGGCTTCCAGTCTAATATTATTTATCCCCATCTTTCTAAAGCAATCAAGTTGATTTTTGATTCACTTTTAGTCTCAGTTGTCTAATATTATTTATCCCCATCTTTCTACAGCAATCAAGTTTATTTTTGATTCACTTTTAGTCTCAGTTCATTTTTTGTAATAAGAGTTTTATATTTAAAATGTAAGGAACATTGCTGTTAAACACAAGGTCACCTTGTTTATCAGTAAGTATTACTTTTTCTGCTTTAGGGTATCTGCTTTACTTGTTCCTGTGCTTTAAATCCAGCTTGATACCTTGATGGACACAATAATTGTGCAGTCTAGTGGGGAGCATCAGAGAGCTGCTAGTCAGATAAAATGTCATGGTCTATCTCTCTGTATGAGGAACATGGCCACTCCTAATGCATTTCTTCCATATGTCCAGTATTTTTCCTTTCTTCCATGTCAGTTTACGGGCCAAAAAGGCAGACAAACCACCAGCTCTCATTTAATGTGTAACAAAGGCCATGGAATTTTACACAGAGTCTCTTTTAACTGATGCCATTAACTTTTAATGTGTAACAAAGGCCATGGAATTTTACCCAGTGTCTCTTTTAACTGATGCCATTAACTATTTTTATTATTATTATTGCTAAAGGACAGCTTGAAAAAGGTAACCTGACCTTTATTTGAAGACTTGAAAGATAGTTTACCACTTTTATTGACTGATGGCTAGGACAATCATCCTCACTGTTGAGTATACAATGTCTTATTCTACTCTGAATGTGCCTAAATATAACTTGCAGCTGTTGATTCTCACTGTGCCCTTTCTCTGCAGGTGATGGTGCCACCAGTACTCTGTATTTTCTGTGGTGTGATGGTGAGATGCTGGTTTAGTAAGACCAGAGTAATGCCTCAAAGTGTTCCCTGTAAGGTGTTTTCTGACCTGCGTAATTGGTCCTGTCATTTTGCTCTGGCCCAGCTCCAAGCTTTCAGCGTAATACAAACCCATGTGGGTGGCTGTGCTGTGAATGGGTGTTGCAGCTTTGCCAGGCTTCCAATTCAGCATTGCAAACCACAGGTGATGGTGACATCTCCAGTGGTTGTCAATGAGGTTCCTGCTCTTGGCAGCTTGACCTTCCTCCTGGCTACACAGGAGGAAGCTGCCACATACCCACCTGTTATCTGGGCGTGCCTGAATACAGCAGGCTGTCCAAAAAGCTTCCGTGAGTCCTGATCCAGAACAGCAGTCTCTGGGAGCAAGGGGACCGGTATCAACACCAAGGGTCCCTTGGAACTCCCTTTCTTATATCCCAGGTGTTTTTCCCCTCTGTGTGGTGCTCAGCCTGCCTGTTCACCGGCTGTGGAGCCGTACAGTAGGCTTGACTCCACAGAGTGGTGTGGGAGGAGCACAAACAGAAGACAAACACTGGAGCTAAAAAATTATTGCTAACACATCAAAAATTAAGAAGAAATTATACAAGCAAAAGCTGCTTCCACCAGCAGTTACACTCTGCCCATGATCACTTTTAGGTGTTCCCATAGGTCAGACAACTCAGTGGGGTTCATGAATGAACAGCATTGAGACAGCATGATAGTTCAGGAGCTGAGGAGACTCCACTAACATTACTGAGCATCTTCTCCGACTGTTCAGCTGGCCAGGTGACGTGTGCTCATCTGAAGGATTCCCTCCCCTGTAGCTACTGACTTTGCATTTGTAAATTTTATCAACAATATTTTTAACAGCTTTATCTCCTGGTGCAAATATTAAACAGCACAGGTCTTGCAGAGAGGTACACAATTTCAGCCGAGATTGCTGCTTGGTTTTGGACAATGATCTTTTGCCTGTTATCTAGTAATAAATGCATATAATGCAAATTATGATGTATTCACACACTATTATTTTTTCCTCAGAATTTACAAATATCTTGGTTTGTTAAATCTGCACCAGTGCTTTCATAACCAAATGCGTTATTTTATCACAAAATTGAAGTCAGGTTTCTTCCTCACAACTTTTTTTTTTGTTTAAATACTAAATTATTAATGTTAATTTCATTGTTAAATCATCTGTTAGCTAACTTGTAATAACTTCACACTCTCTTACCTATTATTATTACCATGGAACCATCTAACAGTCAGATGTCATGTCGTTTTCTCTCTCTGAACACTGGCAAAACATGCTTTTCCAAGATCTTGAGATTTCTCTACTATGCCAGGATTTTTAAATACCTAACTCCATCAGGTTCCTCCTCAGCCAAATTTTTATGATTCTGAGATGCAAAAGTTCTTGGCTACTGATGTGAAGATGCTTACGCTTAATAGATACTGTTAAAACTTTCCTTAGTTTGCAAACAGATGAGGAAATTGTTTACCATCCTCATGTAGTGTGAATACACAAATCTGTTTCTTTCTGTATACAAACAACTATCTTTGTATCAAAAAGCCTCCATCAAAAATCTTCACTGTCAACTGTTTTACCTATATCCACACAGTAAGAGCCTAGGCCATTACTAGTATTTCTTGGTTTTCAATGTATTTTGAAAAAACTCTTTCCAAGTGCCGTTAGCACTTGCAGCAATCCAGTTTTTCAAGATTATTTTGGACACTCCTTATCACCTTGTATGCTTCATAAATTCTCACTTTTATTGTGTGCCATATACCTCCTTTCCATCCACCCCTTCCTTCTGCTTATTTTTCCCTGTTGGTTTTATACAAGATTTCTAAATGTTATCCTTCAAATTCCCTGTTAAGCTGGAAAAATGTTTAATCATGTCTGTCTTTTTTTCACCACTACAGAACCACAGATCTCCATCTTGTGAACTTCTAGCAATGAAATGTCTAGTAAAATTTTATTGTAGCTTTCTCCTGGAGAGTCATATTTTTCTGATTGCTTGATTTGCAATCAGTTTAACCCATAACTTGAGGATTTACCATTTTGAAGCACCAATTTTGCCTACTTATATGCCCAACTTTACACATAAAATGCATATATAAAGAAATATCTTACTGAAACACCTGCCTTGTAGCATGAACCAAATGTACATCTATGGATACACGCCTAGATACATGTTGTATATCTACTTGCAAGATGTACACATTCATACCTGTTATCTGTATATGCACACACATAAATGCAGTCATACAAACACCATTTATATATAATTTAATTTTCTCTGAAACCACGGAAGAGGCATTTCTCAAAATGCATGCATGTTGCCTGTAGTGCAGCATTGCAGTGCAGAGCTGTGGCTGTCCATGTTGCCCTCCCTCATGAAGACATGGTTTTCCATGAGGCCACCTCTGAATGGTCACTCAGCTCCCTCAACAAGAGTGGCCCTACCCCTCCCATACCAACCAAGGGCTCTGTTAGTATTTGGACTGGGCTGGCTCTCCTGAGCAGGATATGTCAAAGGACAGGAGAAAAAAGACTGCAGGTGAGTGACACAAAGGTTTCCTCTATTCTGAAGCCCTTAGAAGTTGCTCAGACTTTGGTTTAGCTGAAAAGGAGAGAGGGAAGAAAAAAGAAGATGCAGGAAGACAAAAGACGTGGAAATCATCACCTCATGCTGCCTTTCACCAGAAATGAGTCTCCAGCTCATCCACTCCCTGCCTCTCCCTGCAGGATCCTGGGATATCCTGACCTCCATCTCTCCTAAGCAGCAGTGCAGGGGAGAGAAAGATGCTCCTTTCTACATCTTGCCCATGAGGGAAGTGGTTTAGCATTTTAAACTCCTACCTGCTCTTCTCCTGAGCAAAATGAAGAGGTCAACAATGAAAATGATAGTAGCAGTGAAACCCCCATCCCAGCCTTGTGAACTCCTTTGCTCTGCAGAGGAAGAGAAGGATCAGTGATGTTAGGTTGGCTGGAATGGCTGAAGAGACAGCAAGTTGTCACAGTTGAACAAATCTTCCCAGCAATAGGCTACATGCATGTTCTTGTCAGGTTCGCAGATGTGAGGTGACACAAGTGAGCCAAAGCCACACAGACCCCAGGCCAGTTATACTGGCTGGCCTGATGTGTCATACCTCATTAAACTGCAGTGTGGCTTGCTTTTCCCTGCTGGGTCAGGAGGAAACACAGGAACAACCTCCCATCAGCAAGGACAGAGAGAACCCTAACAGCTCCAACAGCAGGAAACATTTTTTGCTATAGTTCTCTAGCAGCAATGGTCTCCAGCTGGACACTGAGTCTAGCTGGGTGTCTGACTCCTTGGGGCATGGCTATGGGCATGGTAATGTCTTGCTCCTGACCAGTAGTGCTCATGCTTTTGGTCTGTTGCTCCACTTTCAGACACAAAATCTCTTTTCCCCTGAAGGAAATGTGATACTTGCTCCCCCAGAATTTAAGGGAGTGAAATAAAAGCTGAAGTGAAGTCGAGTGAAGAAAAGCTGAAGGGAAAGGGAAGAGAAGGACAGAGAGGATGAGCATGAGAGGACCCATACACAGCAATGTTGCAAGTCAGAGTAGTTGTTACATATCTTTCAAATGACACCTCTGCTGGAATGGCATGAACCCTTGGAGGCTCTGGAGGAGATAAACAGGAATTGATTTATTGATAGCAGAGTAGAAAAGTCTGTCCACAAGGGAGAGAAGATGAGCTGCCTGTGACAATGAGTGTTGGGAGCAATGGGATAAGGGTGCAGGGCAAAGTTTCAGTACCTGGGGACATGGGACTCCTGTTGTCCCCAGGCACTTCCCTTCCTCACCAGCCACATGCAACTGGATGATGTGCTGGGCCTGGTGCAGTGGGGTGGACACCAAACAGATGTACATCCCTTGTCTCCCATGCTCACTCCTTGCAGGCTAAGAGATGCCACGTCCACGTGGATGTTTGACCACCTGGTCACCTGTAGTCAGCAATGTCCCCTCTTTGCTCATAGGAATCCTTTCCTCCTCCCGACTGCCACAGTGGGCTCCTCTGAGCAGCAGGGCAGTGCTGATCCCACTGGAGAGCTGCAGGGTGACCATGGTCCAGGAGGTATGTCAGGGCCCCTCACCAGCCCACTGGAAGCTGCACAGGGAGATCTCACCTCATCCTCCTCACAGTCCATGCTCAGCAGGGACTCTGCATGTGGGATGGATACTGAGTAGCAGTGGTTCCCTCTCACTCTGCACCACTCTCCTTCGGAAACAGCTTTCATCTTTGGAAGACCCTAGTTTTACACTGGGAGACCTTCAGGGAATGGTGGGGATGCTGGAGAAGCTCTGGCCTGGCTGCAGACACTGGCTGCTGTTTCACTCTGGCACAGCTGAAGGGAAAAAACCAACCCTAACACTTACACCTATTAACTCTGTACCATGCACAGGAGCCTGGAGGCAGCAGGGAAATGGGGCACAATCAGCTGGGGTCAACCTCCCTCCACCGTGGGTGTGCAGCTTTTGCTGGGTCCTTCTTTAAGTCAGTATTTTATCAGCCTTTCCTACTGTGCTTCTGCTTGTGAGCTCATCTCCTCTGGCCCCACTAAGCAGCCTCTGAAAGCAGTCACCTCACTGCCTACTGGGTTTTTAGAATACTTTGTGAAAGACTTGGAGGTTGAAGGTTGAAGCTGGTTTCTTGCCCCACCCCAAAACCTTCCTCAAGTGGAAAGGAGGTGGTTGCTCTGCAGCAGCATGATCCAGTGCCCTCACTCCAGCAGGCATGTGCTGCCACCACCAGCTGCACTTTCAGTCCTGGCTTCACAGGGAAAAAACAGCACATGGGAAAAAACCCACAAGCTGCAAGAAAGAAAATGGATGAGCTCTGATGGTATTTTATCGACAGTCTTTTTCCCTGTCTTTCAAACACATGGGGAGAAAATGGCTGCTTCTCTGCTAGGCTGTTTCCTCACAGCAAGAGAACTCACCCTTGCTGTGTCCAGTTAAACTCACGCATGCACACCTGCAGAAAGCCATGGTAACCCCCAGCCACAGCTCACCCAGGACAACCTCCTGACACACAGCTTGTGCTGGCCAGACACACGTTCTTGATAGAGACTTACCCCTTGCGTCCCAGTCCCATTCTCACTCACCCCTTCAACCCTTCTTGGGAAAGTCTCACAAGGAATATTAATTCTTCCAGCAGAAGATATGCTTTGGAGCCCTGAGCTGTCAGACGAGGTCAGCCACTCTGACTAGCTCTCCCACTGCCTGTGCAGGGTAAGATCACACACCTACCCTGGGAGTCCCAGCCTTCCCCTTCAATCTGGAATGCACTCGTCTCTGCTCCCCTGGCCCTACATGTTATTATGCAGCATTATCTGTGCTCTCTGAGGGCACCCACATATTCCTGTCAGCCAGTGAAGCAGTGCACAAGTGTCTGTGCAACTCCTTCGCCCCAGGCAAACTCTTCAGCCCTGTCTGCTAAGGCAAGGCTCCTTTGTCTGATTTGTTTATCTCTCTGCTCTAGTAGAGTTCAAATTGCATTTCAGCAGCAGGTTTGCCATCAACTGTGTGTGCCAAGGGGCTAGGGGAGGTCTGCAGCTTGTGCTGTGCCTGTCAAATGAGTTGTGGGTTGCTGCCTGCAAAGAGGCTCCAACACAATAGTTGTGATGGACTTTCCTTTGCAGGGCTGTAAGCTACTCTTGACAGTTCTCTGTAATCAAATCCCTCCAGATGACTGCTAAGGCTGGGACTCTCTCGCATTTCTCAGAGCTGCAACCCATTACATGCTGGGTCAGTCTGCCCGTGAGGAACAGCTCTGGCAAAAGCTGTGCAGCTTACCAAGCTAACCAGTAACTATAGCTTTACCATGTAGGTGTCATGTTCAAGAGAGCCATTCAGTACTGCTACAACTGCTGGGAGAGGGCTGTGTATCTGCTTTCCTACTCAGGGAGATGAAAACCAGTTAAATAACTACGTGATGACAGATAAGGAGGTATCAATGAGCAGAGGCCTAGACAACAAGGGGAAAGAATATACTCAGTGTGATTAGAGAAGCAACAGCAGACAATACTGGTAGCCAAAGGACCATCTAGTTCAGATATAGGATTCAGGTGAGGCCAGAGAGGCAGATGCCTGTGTATTACAGGGAATCTCAGGTGATGCCATGCAGTCAGAGAAATAATGGTGGGAGAAGACCTCTGGAAGCCTCTGATCTAACCTCTGGCTCAGTCAGGTCACAATGATCAGGTCCAGTGCTGCATTACCCTTGTGATAAAAAAGCCATTCCTGAAGTTCGACCTGAGCCTACCAAGCTTGAACTTGTTGCCATTGCCCCTTGTTATATTGCCTGCTACCAATATCTTTGTAAATACCTTCCAGATATTGGTAGGAAGTAATATGGGGTGTAAACTAGCTATCATGCAAGTACCAGGAATATGGTAAAATAATAGACATCCCTTGTATTAAAAATTCGGCTATTTGGGACTGGTAGAAAGACAAATAAAAATCGTGCATTAGCATCACATGTATGATGCTACAGGTTGTTTAGATGAAACTCCAAAAGTGAAAAGAGACTTTTCTCTGGTGTAGCTCAGCGTCAGCCGTGAACTGCTTAAGTTCGTAACTGGCTATGTGTGATGAGAGCTAATATTAAAAGAGATAAATCCCAGTAAGAACTATGTTGCCATGGGGAAACTAACTTCAGAGTTATGGACCAGTAAATCACCTCTCAGGATCACAATGGGCCTCAAGCCTATAATTCGCAACATGACATGACAAATTCCTTCACAAAACCATCACCGAACCTACAAATGATTCGTTAGTTATAAATGGCACTTAAATCATAGAGCAGGTGGTCATCAAAAATAAATTTGGAGCATATGACCATAATTTCCTTACACATAAATTCAGTGGGAAGTTAAATAAGAATAAGCCTGCACTGGGTATGCATGTTTTGTTTCAAAAGAAATTAAACTCCAAGTAATTAAGACTCTTTAGTGTGGACTGCAGTGGTAGGGAAACTGTATGTGAAAGATGCCCAGAATCTCTGCAAGAGATG
The DNA here is from genome assembly GCF_000695815.1 of Acanthisitta chloris. NCBI lineage: Eukaryota > Metazoa > Chordata > Aves > Passeriformes > Acanthisittidae > Acanthisitta > Acanthisitta chloris. The sequence continues at coordinate 19,910 of NW_008683553.1, read as the reverse complement.
CACAGTGTCTGTGGAACTTGCACCCCAAGTAAAGAAGAAAAATCCCTCTGTAGATGCCTGGATGAACAGACACAAAGTGAAGTGTAAGGAGAAAACTTTTCTTCAAATGTTTGTAGATATAATGTAACATCAATCTGGAAAATGGATTTTTAAAAAAGTTTTTCATATAAGTAATAACTGAACCAGGAAGAAGAAAACAACTGTGCAAAGAAGATGGGATCAAAACTAAAAATATTTGTTAAAATTTAATAAATATAGATAATAGTCTTCAAATAGGAAAATGAGAGTGAAGAACGAAGGAGAGGAAAATGAAATTAATATGAGGGTACAGGAACTACCATGTCTGATTTGAAGGCAAAGCATACATTAATGTGATGAAACTAAGAACACAAGCTAAGATTTTAATTTTGCTGGATTTTTTAAAACCAATTTTTATTCTTAAGAAAGCAACAAGGAGGTATAGAGTTTCACAAAGTAACAGGCACTGTTTAGATAAACTTCACTTTATCTGTGCTCACTCAGTTTTGGAAGTTAGAAGCCCTGTGAGAAATTTCTTCTTTCAGCCCAGACTTAGGATACATGTCAGCAGGTGACCTGCCCTTTAACCCCTTAAAAATTATCATCTGTCCCACGTTCCTGTATAGCACTGACTGGGAATTTCCAGACTCTTCCTCAAGGAGAAGCGTTTATCCAGAAATTCTCTTATTTTGGCAGCACATGATGAGTGCACAGGAATATCAGCAATGATGACTCGCTGTGGATTTACTGTGGCCTCTCAGCTCATGGTTCAGCAATCTGCTGGCTGAACACTCTAACCCAGAACAGAGGCCATGCCACAGAGTGAGGTCCACTGTATAAACTGCAACTCAAAAAAGAATCTGCACTTCACTGAGTTCACCAGGCTCATCCAAATGTCTTACTCTGTCAGTAGAAACCAAATCAAATAAAACAATATATAAAATCTCAATTTCCCTTATGTCTTTGCTCTCCTAAGCATCACTGTTATCTTCCTAGTATCTGTTGAACTGTTTCCTCCTAAACCATTTGCAGCTGCATCACCTCTCCCATATCCCACTTCCCTTCATTCCTGTGCCCTTTTACCTGCCTCTGCTTGCCTTTTTTCATAACACCTACAATCAGGCAGGCCTCATCTATCCAAACCCATTACCTTTTCTGTTTCCCGTCTTCTGATGTCCTGAGTAATTCTGCCCTGCTTTGACCTTTCTATTTCCATCACACCATCATTTCAGACCCCATTCTTCTAATGAGAGGAAATAGTGCAAAACATGTCAGCCTGGAGTGTGCAGTCTTGCCCTTCACAAGACTTGTGGACAGCACAAATGGGATCAAACTCACGAAGGTCCAGAGTGTGGGATCTGGACTGAAAGCAATCTCAATGCTCTGCTGGACTTGGATCCCCTTTTCCAGTTCAGGCCTCACCACAGCAATAGACCTGTTTTGAAAACACCAAATGCTCAGTTTCTTCTAATCAAATTTCTCAGCCTAAAGTTTAGGAAGACTTTTCATTGACCAAATTACAAACTTAAACTAGGAGCTGAGGACTTGCTGAACCTGAACTGAAGCCTCTCACCTTTTAAATAAGCCAAGCATTGTGCTCACCAAGATAAACAGGGCAGGCAAATTGGCTCCTTTCCATCTCACAAGGCTTCTGCTGACTCTACTAATGGGCAGGACCATTAACACTGAACTGGCTTGGCATGCACCTTCAGATTAATTAAACTGCATCTGACACCAGCCCACAGCTCTCCACTACTGTCGAATCTGAGACAAAGTGAGAAGCAGCTACCAGCTGACATTTGCCAAGTGGATATGCACCAGCGTAAGGGTGATATCCACTTCCCTGTACAGCTTAGCCTCTTCCAGGGTCAGGTTAACCAGACTAACCTGAAGATGACTGTGGATTTTCAGTTTTCACTGGATGAGCTGAAGGTTACTTAACCAAGTTTATAGAAGTACACCTATATATTCACAGGGCCAAATGTGTCTCTTCCTGTGAATTAACAGCCTGTGTCCCTCCAATGTATAGCAGTGCCAGAAGAAACATGATCCCATCTTCTAGATGTTCTATGCAAACCCGGGCTGGTCCCCCCTGAACTGTCATATTTGCAAAGGTTGTATCTTCCCCGTAGTCTGACTCAGGCACCTCCTGCACAGGGAAGAAGCAGAATCAGTGGTAATAAGGCTGGAATTGAAGCCATGCAGTCTCCAGGAACAGGGAGGTACAGGAAAATCCTCTGGAATTGACAGAAGCAGGCCAGGAGCAGAATAGCAGCAGTGTTGGTGACACTAAAGGTAAAATAACCCCAATTCATACCTAACATAAGCCACAATTTCAGGACAGCCACATCAGTTTACAGCAGCCAAGTGGCTGATCATGTGAGAGATTGCTCACAGGTTGCAATTTTTCATGGTCTTTTATATCAGCCTTGAACACTTAGACCCTATTATTTCAGCACCTTTCCCCCCATCCCCCAAATTGTCCATAATTTTAAGTGGTTCCATTTTCAAGTACCCAGCATAGATACTGGCACCCAATTTTTGGACATGCATTTACAGTTGCTGTGGTCTGAAGCTACAGCTGGGTGGGTGCTCAGCATCTTTCAAAATCAGGTGCATGATAGGTGAAGAACGAGGACCTGATGTAGAGACTAGTCTAGAAATTTTGGCTGTACGTTCTCACCTCTGCCAACTTCCCTGTGTAAAGCAGGGTGATGATATTGGGCAACTCATGTTACATGGAATGTTTTGAGGACAGATGAGCTTTTGTAAGCAACTTTAAAGAACGGCATGAGCTTTTGTAAGCAACTTTAAAGAATGGCTAGTTTGTTTTTGCACGGTGGCTTAGGCTACAGGAGGGTCAGAGCATCCAGCTTTAACAGCTGCTGGCCTAGCTTAGGTTCCCTGTATTCCTTTCCTTCAGTTTCCTCTGCATAAACCTGGGATGCTACTTGTTGTGTTTGCTGCAGGATACCTGTGCAGAGAAATTTATTCTCATGCATACACCATTACGAGACTTCCCACAGAGGGACAGAAAACAGTGTAGCATAAAAAAACCCCATAAAATAAATGTCACTGCTGCTACTCCTGCTCCTGGGACCAAACCACTGTCCCCACAATTCAGACAATATGCTCTTGAGTGTGTATGTCTGAAGAACAAAAACATTTTTACATGGTTAAAAATCACACAGGGACCACTTAAGCTATAAGTGTAGGCAAAAATGAGCTGCACTTAGCATGTTTTTGGTCACCATGCAATTCATGACTTCGATTACCAAGCTCAGATTCATTAGCAACCTTTATGAGCCAGAGAGGGCTGCTTCTTGCATAGCTGTCTCATCCCAAATCTGCACTGAGACCAGGGGTGGCAAGTGTGGCATGTGTGCATCCACCTGAGCCAGTTTTCACCTGGCCAGTCCAGGTGAGAAGAGCAGTGGTCCAGGCCAGCAGATATCCCAGCTTCCAGCAAGGTTCACCTGCCCGAGACAGCGAGATGAAAGGCAGACCTCATGTCCTGAGCTTGCGCTTCTGGCTAGGAGCTTAAACAACAGAGGGGTGTGAGTCAGTGCCACTGTGGCTGTAAGCTGTTGTAAACTGTTGAGTAAGTTTACAGCCATTTCAGAGGAATCCAACCCACCACCACACCTATGGCATTTCTAACCAGCACCAGTGAAATGGGTTTAAATGGTGTAGTAAGACAGACATGGTTGGTAATATGCCTGCTTTCTCTCATCTGTTGCCTCAACGAGCCCATTCCATTTTTAAGTTAGTGTATTTATTAAAAAATAAACCAACTCCTAATTGCTCTTCTGCTCCGTAACAAAAGACAAGATTCTTATGCTCCAGCCCTTTTAACTGATGCAAACATTATACATACCATTACTGAATGGGTTGCTGAATGACTTTTCTTTTATGGAAAAGAATAGTATTTCTTTTACATATTGTTTACAGTTGGTTACAATTACAATTTGCAATTTACAACTGCAAAACTGAGTAGGTAGTGCGTTCTAAAAATGACTTCAAATACTCTTTGATGGCTTTAATGGATTTTTAAATAAAACAGAGAAAGTTATTAACTTAAAATATCAAAAGTCAATTGAGCCTCTAAAATTGTTTATTTCTTGGTTACATCTAACAAAGAGTGAGTTTGTTTGCCTTGGTTTGGTTTGAATGCTCCCATGAGCTTGTGGTCAATTAGGTATGCTTGCCTGAATCAGTGTCCTGAATGATGGTCTATGGCTGCACAGTGTATTCCTGAGTTCCCACTGGAGTTCTAGTTAATTCACTTGATTTTTGGGGTGTCCTTTTCTTTTGCCCATATCTCCAAACAGGTTAGCAGTCCCTAGGTCTGCTGGGCAGGAAGGCATCTACATGTGCTCCTAGAACTTGGCTCTCCAGCCAAAACTAAGGTGTGTCAGACCAAATCAAGCTAGGTACATTAACTGCCCTTGCATCTCTCAGGGGACATGGTACAGGAGCAGCAGCCTACCTTCAAGGTTGTGAACATGCTGTTTTCAAAAAAGATCCTTATTGCTTTCTTCAGGATGCTGGATTAAGCAAGGAACAGAAACATAAACAGAAAGCATGTGATATTAGTGTGCAGTGGATGAAGTTTTAACGATTAAAATAATGCAGGGAAAAAAGATGCAGGATGTGTCAAATGCAGCTGGGGAGAAGCCAGTTTTGTACATCCAAAGGAGAGTTGGAAGCAACAATCTTTACACCTGAATTCCCAAATCTTCATTTCAAGAGCCCTGAAGCGTGCATGGCAGAGGGGAAGCAGGTTGTTCAGACTCTGCGCTTGAAAGTAGAAACCAAAGTCTTTTGAGTCTGCTCTCGAGATTCACACATGCCTGTCAGCAGCACAGGGTCTGTCTTGTGCTCCACTTGGTAGAAGGGACAATTCTTCAGATGCTCCGACATGCATTCGATGTCATTGTGCTGCCATTTGTTAACTCTGGAGAACAGGCTGCTGAACTGCCAGATCTAATACACAAAAGGGGAAAGAACATGGGGAGAGAAAATGGGAATGGTGGCAAAAATAGAAGAGGATTTTAAATACCTATATATGCTTACAGTGGGTACACATTGTGTATATTGGGTAGGCTAGTAAACATCTCATATGTGCAGCATACAAGTAAACATGGAGTCTCTATTGTTACGTACCTCATACTCACTGATTTTGCTGATGTAGTGATCATATCATTTTTACTGGGAAAGTATCCTTCTACAGTTTGGTGTCAATCCAGTACAGGGCATGAGGAAATCCAAGACACCTAACCACTGCATCTCTACAGAAAACCCCATCACATATACAGTGTGGTCCAAGATGTTTATAAAGCAAAGTGACCACAGCATGTTTGTGTGATACATATCTCAAAGAAACCCGATTTCACAAAGACCTTCCAAAGCATCTATCAGCAACCTCAAAGTAATTAACATTACAACACTGTTGTTATTCACCCTGCCCCAGAAAAGTCTGGGAAATCTGAAGTTATTCCTAGAGGACATACAACCTTGTACAAAATAGAAATGTGCAGTTAAACTTTGCTGATTCTATTGCAGTGATACTGTGCACCATTTAGTGATACACTAGCATGTAGTGATATGACTGTGATTAAGTGACTTTAGTATATGCTGTATACCATTGAAACAAATTAATTTTTAAAGCCATAGTAGATTTCTTCTCCCTAAAAATGTTTCTTCCTCTGGAAAAAGGACAATATGTGGATGTGCTATGCTTAAGATTGCCTGACCCTATCCTAGACCTAAGTAATCACAGCTATTATACACCACAGTCAAGAAATTAGAACTAATAATAAACAGAATATTTTCAAGCAGAGTCTATGCATTGGAGACAAGATTCCTGTGTGGTCAGTACAGCTAACATGAAAAGGATAAGACAGTCCTTAAATTCAATGCTGCTGGTTTGAAATTACACTACAATAACTGAAGTTAATTGGTCTATGATTGGTCAGCTGGAATGTCTTCTGAAGGGAGCCATATCCTCCAGTAAATTGTTTCAGAGACAAATTCCTGGTTTGGATTGGCTAATTCAACTTGCAGACACCAAACTTTGTTACACAGATTTTGAATTCACCACATTCATATTTTCTCTTAATACAGAGTACTTTATCATAACAAAAAGTAATTATTGCTAAGCTTCCATTTGATAAGATCAATAGGTAGAGATCCTCAGGGCACTGCTTGAAAGCCAAGTCCTTAGATAATTTCTGGGAGTCTTTCCTGAATCTATACATTCTTTTTCCTAAATATCTGCCTTATCTGCTTGTTCAGGCTAAAGTCTCTCATGTTATTCTTCCAAACAGTTTTATATTATGGTAGACTTGGCAGTGTTAGGTTAATGGTCAGACTCAATGCTCTTAGAGGTCTTTTCCAACTTAAATGATTCTAAAACTCTGTGATTCAAAGTTAGTGTAGGTGAATGGCTATCAGCTAGAAAAAAAAAGCATGTAACAACTAATGTGCAACTAGATCTTAGACTGAGCTGTGTTTACACACTTCTTTCTAAACAATCTGAACAGCCAATAAGGATGGTAAGAAACAGTGGGAGATCAGCTTTGCAGAAGGTGGCTTCCTATCCCCATGCTGCTCCCTCACTCATGGCAATCCTGTGAACAACTAATCATGAAAACCCTTGGGGTTTGATGCAAAAGCCTGAGCTCCTTTCATGTCTTTCAAGCCATGTCTCCTGGTTCTTTACCTTTTTAGCATTCTAAAGTATTTTGACATGCCCTAAATTGGCTTGTAAAGAACAGAGAAAAGAGTATGAAGATCAGGTTCTTCAAAAATCTATGTGTAATGCTTAAATATCAGGAATTGTTAGTTTCCAGTGCCTAAAAATGGTGCACATGCAAAGGGGTTACTCAAGACCAGCTTGACTGGGGACTTTCAGTTAGTCAGAAGATGTCTAATTACACCTTCCTACCTTTTCTAGATGTACTGCACTTTACAGCCCTGACCTCTGACAACAAACACCTGTGCGAATTCATAACCTCATGAATCTTCCCTACATCTGCATGCTTATATGCAGCTTTTCCTACTGTTCTTGTGTTTTATCTGAAGAGAACGCATGGCTCTTTTTCCCCAGTGTCACAGTCACTTGCCTTTTTGCGAGCTCTCCATGAAGTACCACCATGGGAATATCTTTTTTTCTCCCAGACCAGGAGGACCATTCCCCTCTCTTGAAGAAGAGTAGCACAGATCTCCCTCATGAGCACTGACACTTGTGATAGCTGAGATAAACTGAAGCTGTCCAGGAATCCTGCAATGTACTTAAGCACTTCCACTGGGAGGCTGCTCAGTAAATCCTTATTTCTCCCTCGATTGCACTTCCCTGGTTCAGCAAGAAGAGTGTCCACCTCTGGCTTAATAGCAAATGTCTTGAGAGGCTTGCTGTATATTACCTTGGCCTTAAGTCCTTCAGGGCGGAAGTGATTTTGGACAAATGGACATCCCAAGTAGGCCAGTGGGCAGCGATGCTGGAACCATCCATCCAGACATGACTGGATATCAGCGTGCACATTCTTGAAGTGGGATGGGAACTCGTCCCTCCTGAAGAAATGACTGCAAGTGAATGTGAAAGCTGAACTGCTTTTGTTGTGTCTTCTGGTTACACAATCAGTGTAGAGCTCCATGTGGAGTTCTGGTGGGCTTTTTTCATCCAGAATATCCGCTAGAACAGCACTGGAGGAGAAAGGCTCCAACGGAAAGCTGTATGTCTGTGTTGCAAAATCCACAAACAGTCCATCAACAGCCCTTGCTTCAGAGATCTCATGGCCTTTCAGCTCTTTTTCCAGAGCACAAAGCAGTGTGGCTTCAACTATATTTGCTTTAGGTAGTTCTTCTAAGTTTATTCCCAGTTCTGAGGTATCCACTGACTTGTCTGAAGTTGGCATTTTGTGGCCCAGTGCATCTCCTAGTCGTGCTCTTTTGCCACAGTAACTAACTGGCACTTTAAAGGTGTAAACAGTCTTCACCTCCTGGGCTTCCAAGTTCCCGTAGACAAAGTCTTTTTCTTTGGGAGTGCAAGCAGCCATCTGGCCAAAACGGATGAGCATTCCCCCATGATGTACCAGATACATGTTGTAATCACCTATACCAACTTCTTTCTTCAGCCTCTCCAGGACTCCTTCTTGCCAGGGAGCCAGTCCGTTCAATTCTCTATTAGGTGTTACTTGTTCAGGCTTTTGGTCCTTTGACTCTTCTGCACTATCAGGCCCTTCCTTTGCCTTCTCTGTGGATCTGGCACCATGAGAGGCTGATGCTGCTTTCTTGGCAGCTTCCTCTGTCTTTTGTCCTGCACTGGCTTCTGAGCCTGTTACCTTGCAAGCTAGGAGCTCTTTGCTGAAAATGTTCTCCCAGGTTTTGTAACTCCCCAGATCCATTCCCTCTTTGTCCTTTGCCAAATCTTCACGCTCCTGTTGGCTGAGCTCGGACAACTGGTCGTTGCCCTCTTGGGAAACACAGGCAACTCCTCCCACAGCACCTGCTTCACCACCCATGGCTTCACCAATTAGCTCTTTCATTTCATCCTTTTTCCTCCACTCTGGAAACAAGTCGGCTACTTTCAAAGTCCTGAAAAGTATTTTCTGGTCTCTGAGTGCCAAGGCCGTGTCCAGACACTCTTCACTCAAGGTCTCCTTCATAATGTTCTTGTGGAGGGTTGTGTCTGAATCCACATTTGGCCAGCGATTCCACTCCATCGAGCAGCAGACAACACTGGCTGGACAGACCTGGAGGTGCTTCCCCAGCTTAAAGCGGGCCATGGAAAAAGGGCAGCCATAGGCTGAGTTGAGGCAGGAGACCTGCTCTAAGGGACAGAGCAACTGGTGATCCTCCTCTTTGCACATGTGGAAAGTGGCCCCACAGTGCAGGCGGCAGCTGATCACCATGCAGGAGACAGAGAGCTCAATTGGTCTGTGGCAGTGCCGGTTGAAACATCTCTCGCAGTGACTGTGCTGTCCCGGGGGAGCTTTCTGAGCCTGGTGCTGTGTGTAGCAAAGACAAGAAGACAAGTTATTGCCTAAAGGAGCAAGGATGGCCACAAACACCCTCTGTGCCCATGCTTGGTTTCTATGTGTTAGGTGCTCACATGCACTTCTCATAGGAATATGGCTGTGAGCAAATGACTGCCAGCTCCATACAGTCATGTATCAGCACTGAGTCCCATGGTACGGCATGGCCTGATAGCAGCATGGATATAGATAAGGTTGTTACTCGTTAGCCCAGCAGAGGCAGCCAGGGTTTGGGAGCAAGGTGCTTTCTGTCCCAGTATTTACACTGGGTCTATCTAAACCAAGACACTGAAATCAAGACTGCCAAAAGCACAGTGAAGGAGCATCCCACTTCCTCAACACTGCTTGAGAGGAAAGATGAGGTTTCTTTTTCCTCTCTAGAGAAGTGAGAAGCTAGTTCAGCCTAGGTGTCTTCTGATGTCTCCATAAAGACATGAATGTCGCACAAAGGAACTTCCCTTTGATCAATCTCAACCAGTAAGGTTAAGAGTGAGGATTATCTTCAGGATTTCAGTTTCCAGTGTGGAATACAGCCTGGGCAAAAGCTAATTTGCCTGGCCTTCTCTTCTCTCCTTTCCTGATTTATCCTTAAACTCCTAGATGATTCTTGCATTTTGTGGAACAGAGACTTCAGGGGACTTTCCTTCGAGCAGGTTATATGCCACTTGTACTTTCAGGTGTCAAAACCTGGAATAAAATGATGCCTTGGTCTGCATTTTGGAGCAAAGCTCCAGAGTGCAGTGGAGGCTTGTTGCAAGGTTATACTCACCCAGTTAAATCCATTTTCTTTCACTTTTTTTTACAAACTGCCTTTCACCTTTCTTCCTCTTGCTGTCACCAGTGAATGCTGCATAGATAGGAAGAAGCAGGAGATGGCAGGTATGGTTTATCTCATGCTCCTCTCAGCACCACAGTGTGCAGTATGGGGAAAAGGGGGAGCAATGAAGGCCTAACCTCAACAGGTTTTTCCCTCTCTGTGACAGTGCAGGGGAGGTCAGCCTGAGCATGCCTTTCACATGGTTTCTCTTTGAGAAAGAATCAAATTTTCTTGCTTTGGGATTTTAGAGCATAATCCTACAAAAACCAGTCACCACTGCTCTGCTCTCTCAGTTCATCCTAGGAACTTCTGACAAGTCAATGTCAAACACTACCTGGAACTGACTAGATGATCCTGACCTTATAATATTTTAGATTCAGTTTACGAAGGTGTTAGTGACACCACAAGGGGCCAGAAAGTAGAAAGAGGTCCCAGGCAACAGCTAATAGCACCAGTCTCTGATTCAGAAATTCAGCTGCCACCAGGCAGCTCCATGAATTTAAAATTTGCAACTGACAGATTGGATTAAAAGAACAAGTTGATGTGCCAAACCAAATATTTCAGAAATTTCAACCAGTTTTATTATATAAACAGGTTCAATGTTTTCTTAAGGAAGACCCGAATTCCTGTTCTCACACGAGCATCTTCAAATAACATGTTTTTCTCTCCTTATATTAAAAACCTTTCATATAAAAAGAACATACAACTTTCTGCAAAAGGCAGAAGTACAAGAATATGATGTATGAAGATTCACTACCACATTACTACATTTGTGTCACAGTCAACCACAGGCTTCAGTTTCATTATTGCATTTCTCATTCTTTCCCAGTCAATTGAAGCATTTTAATGCAAAAATAATGCACTTATGAGACCTCCTTCCAAAATGTCTCAGTTCCCCTTGCTCATAATATCTCTGCCCTTGCAATAATTCCCAGCAATAACTGTTAATCCTTCCTACAAATGGAAAACCAGAAGCACAGTCCAACAGTAAGTGAATAGAGATGGTGATAAGCACAAGGCTTGCCTTCTGTTATAGAAAATCTAAAAACATAAGAAATGACATTCTGGGTCAAGCCAGGGGTCGACCCATCCCTGTAGTCTTCTTCAACAATGTCTGTAAGAGATGTTGTTTAGGGGGAACATAGAGGACCCACTGTGGTCCTTTCCTCTCACACACAGTTGTTGGATTAGAAAACTAGAGGCTGCTCAGTTACCACTTGGAGCTAATTCTCTGGATACCTTCAACTGGTATCCGTAACTTGGCCCAAAGAAGTCCTGCTCCAAGTAGCAAACTCCTGACTTCCTGCTCCTTGCTGTAGAGGCTGCATTCCAACTTGGTTCAGCACACTACAAAGCTTTGTGGAAGGGAAAAAGCTAATGATAAGGAAGAACTGAGGGTCTGTTTCCAAACACGGCCCAGGGTGCTTTTCTTCTTTTGTGAAAATGGAAAAAAGATTTTTGACAAATCTTCCTACAACACTTTCTATGCAGTAGGAACTACAAAAAAGATTTTTGACAAATCTTCCTACCACACTTTCTATGCATAGGCCCAATATACTCTCATTTGGCCCAATATACTCTCATTTGGCTCTGTGAAAAAAAGGACATTGTCAGTAAAATAATTTAGACTTTGTTTTTTTTCCTAACGTTAAAGAAAACACTGCAGTGTTTATCTAGATGTGAGTGCTTTTGCCACCCCAGGCTTAAGTGACCTAGCCCTGAGGAGAGCTGTGCTGCAGAGGAAGTAGGCTCAGGCTCAAGGGAAAGATATGCTACGTGAAGCTGCTTCCCCTCTCTTTCTTGAAGGTACTGTCTTGCTGTCTTTCACACTTTCACACCCTATGGAAATTACGAGCAATATCAGAGAAGGAAAGATGTCTGGGAAAGGCAATGCTTGTGGGTTTCTGCATTAAAGACCACACACTTGTGTTTGAATTTGATGTGCATTAATTGCTCAATGAAATTTCATTTAATCTTTTGCAACTTCCAACACTCATCAATACCTGCTTACACCTCCTAATAAATCAATCCCATTCCCTCTTGTCCCTGCAGAGTAAAAGAACACTCCCTTTACTCAGGAACAAACTTACACACTGAAGTATAAGGCTCAGGTACCTTCACCTTTGCATGGAAAGAGCTCAAGTCAGCAATGCAAAAAATATTTGGTGACTATGCATTATAACATTCCCTGCCTTGTCTTGGGAAGCACTGGCTCCTGTGACACCAGAGTGGCCTCAGCCACATTCAGCCCTTAAATAAATGTGGTTTAGAGTGGCATCTGTCCTGCTTTAGGCTGTTTAGTTACACCGACTGTTATGTGGCTCAGAGAAGCAGAAGATACAGATGGATTTATTTCACATTGGCAGCATTCTTGCGCTCTCATTCTTGTAGCATTTTGCTGCAAATATAATCTCTAAAAATAGTCCCAGCCATGACTTGCATAAGGTCAGAGGAAGGCTGGGTACATTACACCGCAATAAAAACATGAATGTGTGAATAATACTTTCCATTGCAAGAGTAACTCTTGGGCAGAAAAAATTGATAAATAAAAATACATCAGAGGCACAGGTCTTACTGTTCTCCAAAACACAGAAAGGACTGATTACAAAGTTTCTGAAGAGGAGCCTGCTATCACATTGCTGCATGCTGAAACAAACCCCATCCAAATCACATGTGAAGAAAGAATATCCATGCTTTGTTTATGAAAAGTGACCATATTGGAGAAATTGGATACAGAATCAGACATCATTATCCAGGTACTTTTCAGCTGAGTTTACCTTGTCTCTAACTTGTATATGCTGTTCTTTCAGATAAAAGATTTTTATGCCTCTCTTCTCATTGTCAAACCTGTGAAGTTAGAGGATGGGAAGAAGGGACAGAGAACTTCTTTCTGATATTTGTCAGGATTTGAATACTGCTTCTATTCTGTAATCAGGAGCTCTGCATTTTAACTGATGATCGAGCGGCTCTGTGGTTTAGTTTATGGCATTCTAGTCAATACACAAACTACAACTTTCAAAACCAGAAAGTTGAAAAATTTTTGCTTCAGTAAGTTTGATATGTAACATCCAGAGGAAGGTGACACAGATATGCCAGGTGATGAAACATTTCTCTAGATATGTACACTTCTTGTTTCCTTGCAACTTGCAAAATTTCTTAAGATCTGGGCTAGGAAAAAAAATCACCACCAGAAATGCTTACTTCAATCATGTTCAAGCTACTGTGTAAAGAGAAGATGCACATTACAGTCCACAGTCTGTCCACTTTGGTAAACCTTTATTTTTAGACTGTCATGACAGCAAATCAAGTAAGATTTAAAAATATACAACTGCTATTCTAACTGCAGCTCTGTCTGTGTCTGGAGTAGATCTGTTCAGAGACAGTAACTTACAGTTTATAAACCAATTACAATTTATTTTCAGAAAATATATATTTAATTCAGTTGCAGTCAATGAGCCAAAATAATACAAGTGTTATTTGGCATGTGCTGTATGTAACTGATGATAATTTGACATACTAAGGTCACATATTGTAGCGGAGCTCTTTGCACTGTATCAAGGGATGCTTCCCATTTTGAAGAAACATCAAAAAGGGCCACCAGAAACCCCAGACAACAACCCCAAAGAATGACTCTGAGATGAGATATACATAAAACAATCTTTCTAAACTTTACAACATGATAATTAGCTCTTCAAAGATCTCATGAAAATCTGCATCCAATGCTGGTGCCAAGAATGTTAAAGTTATATATAATGTTACAACAGAAGAAATGTGAATACTTTTGGTGAAGTGTATAGGGCAGATAGGCAATGTTCTACATTTCTTTTAATCCTTGTTTCCCAGTACATAGTGTTTGTCTTGTTTTTATCATACTGAAATCCTGAGGTGAATACAGAGTTATTGATTTTCTTACAGGGTTTTTCAGTATATTTACTATCTTAGTATCTGAGGACGTTCACAATCAATAATTAATTTATCTTTGTAGTACTAGAGGTGCACTTGAGGTTGAAAGATACTATTGCTATTATTTGGCGGATGTAGAATTAAAGCATAGAAAAAAACCCCAAAAATAGAAGTAAATATAGTATTTGATACAAAAAAATAAACATACACACCAAGCATGGAGATACTCAGGTTCTCATATTTCACTTGCAGTTGCAGGCTTCTTGCACAAAAACCCTGGCAGAGCCAGCTATAGAGTCACATTTTCTAGGACACCATCTAAATCTCCTTAAACAAGACATTTTCTTTTCCTTTCATTCACTGGTCCTCCTCAATTACTACTTACTTAACAAACTCTTCAAGAAATCAGGCTTGGGTCTCCTTCTGCTAAACAGATTTTATTTCTTAGAGCTAGGGACGAAAACAATATGCCATTGGAAACCAAGCCGTACCGCATTTGTACGTGATTCTCATGAGCCCAAGTTTTCTGAAGTCTTGTCCTTTGATACAACATGAAAAGTAAATCCAAGAATGCCATCACCTGAAACCATGGTGACCCCTAAGTAAGTCAAACCCCATACCTCAATGCCCACAGCAGGGACAGCAACAGCTTTGGTGACCACCTTAGCGCTAGGCATAGAGGGCCACTGTCCTTCATGGCACACCTCCTCTGCAGTTGCCTTTTGAACTGTCTTGTATATACATGTTGCCAGCCAAGCTTTAAATGAGTCAGGCAGTGAATATGGTACAGGAGAAAGGTAGGTGGAAAGGGAGAACAAAAGGTATAGATGAAATCTTCATCAACAGCACTAATAACTTTCTAGTGAGCATGAGCAAGACCTAGTTTTGAGGCTCAGACGAACAAGTTCATATGGATTTTATAGTGGCACTTTCATTCCATGGAAATCCTGGTGAATCTCAAATCCTCAGTATAAGACGTGAGGAGGGAAAAGGTTTTCCATGAGACAACTGACCTGTTAGACAAGCCTGAAGATAGAAGGATGAAGCTGTGACATATAGGGAGCTACTCCCTGTATTTTCTAGCTGGGGATCATCTGGCTGGGGCTGTGATGTTTTGTGGCAATAACCACTAGTTCAGTGTTACTGAGCAGGTTGGAATTGCTTTATACTGAAAAAAATTATTCTTTAAAATGTCAGGGATGGAGTAGGTCCACAGTATAGTGCATTAGTCTGGCAAAGACTGTAATCCATGGTCCTTGCTTTTCTTCCTGCTACTCAGGTACTCACAGTAGCATGTCAGCTTCTCTTCAGCTCTCTGAACCTGACATGCAGGACCATGAAGTTCAAGAGAAGCTGTTGCACTATCAGGCCTCCCTCTCACCTAGAAAATCTGTGCTGCATGCAGGCAGTAAAGTGGCACCAAAACTTGCTCATGCAATTTTTGTTAGCCCTGTTACAGGAGTAGGGAAATAGTGAGGCACAGGTAACACAGGGCACTACTGGTGTAAACCCCACACTGCACTCCACTCTATAAGACCTGAATCAGCAATATTTCTTGCTCCTCCCTGCCTAGTCCAACATAGCCATAGCTCCCCTGAGACAAACTTACCCAAAAATTCCAGATGTTGAAGGGGTTCCCTAGGCTGGTGGGCTGGTGCAGCACAGCACAGCATCAGCATCTTGTGTTGGGCATGCTGGGGAGTTGTGTGGGAGACAGGCAGGATAGGGAGAAGGGGAGGCTGTGACATGGAGCTGTTCTGCTGCTCCCTGGGCATATGAGGGGTCCCTGTGCTGTCCTTGGTAGAGACACAGTCAGGCAAACTCTCACTCGGTAACTGGGAAATGGATTTGGTCCTGGTTTCAGTTCAGCAAGTGCTTTAAAATAATAGGTTCCAGTTTAATTGCACTTTGAGAAAAAAAACTAAACAGGAGTGGTCCAAACTGTGGTTTTTTTCTCTTTGAGCTCAGTTCCTATTTTATGCTCTGGTAACAATCTCATTAACAAACTTTTCTGAAAACTTCTTGAGATAATCAAGTGAAAGGTTTTAAGTAAAACAAAAGGCAGCCCAAGGCAAGTACCCAGTTTAGAGAATCTCAGAGTTACTGGTTAAGATACAAATCATAACAGGAAAAAAAAACCAAAAAAGGGAAGAAATTCATAAATAAAAATTGCTAAGCAGCCACAATACTAAATGGTATAGTAGTACCTATAACTCCTGTAATTCTTTCTTCATCATTCAGTTTGGATTACCAACATAAAGTTTGCAGTCCAGATCTACAAAACTCATCAGATTTTGTCTTAGCATTTTTGCCACAAGATTGCTCTTGCCTCTCCTCTAAGCCTTACTGTATCTCCTTGTCTTACTTCTGTTCTTTCTGCAATTTCCTGAAAATTACAGAAAACAGATTTTTGATTTATCATCTGATCTGCTGCTGAAGCTCCCATCTTAGAATCAGCATCTTAGCTTTCTTTAAACCCCAGATACCATGCTGCAAACTATGGCTAATTCACTGAATACATTACAGAGGTTTTTTTTTCTAGAGTAGTATGTCACAGAAGTGCTCACAGTTACCAGCTGCCTCTGGTTTAGGGTGTCATTTAAGAAATCTCATGATTATTCTACTTCATCTTAATTACTAAGGCTGTTTTGAAGATGTCTTGATTTTCACAGCTCGATACAGTAACCATTACGTTGCATAAGGTTTATCCAATAAAGACTCCAACTCTATATACAAAGCCTTACCTTGATCATGGAGTCCCTGTGTGTGTACCAAACACTTGCTTTCCTGATTGTGCTCAGCAGGGCTGAAATGAGGTGAGTGAGAGAGAACTGCAAGCAAAGAAAGAGGAGAGAACAGAAGGACACGGAGCACACCCAGGCAGAAACATCAAGTAGTTTTGGGATGTTAAAAATAAAACCTGTGCATGTGACCATGTAGCTCAGCTTACAGAGCAGTCTCTTTCACTGTATTTGTTAACACTGTCATTCCTGGAGTGATATTGCACAGATAAGATGAGAGGGAGAAACAGTAATACTCCATCCATGCCCTCTGCATGAGGAGATAAAGATCAAACACCTTCCCGGAGCCCCGTACAGCTCCCTGCTGCTCTCTAATGGAGGTCTGCCCCTTACGGCTTAACTCCTCTTGGTGCCCACACCAGTTTATGGTTTGTGCTGTTGGAATTGTCACCATGCCCCAGCTTCCATTGTCACCAACTCCAGCAGCTGGAGCAGACAGCCTTGGTGGGTTTCCCACGTGTCCATGCAGGGTGGGCAGAAAGTGAGCAGAAATGGCCCAGAGCTGAGCAGCTGGGCAGAACTGCCTGCCCACCTCCCAGGGACCCCCAGGAGACTCCCCAGCTCCAGGCCCTCCACTGCGCAGAGGAAGGGTCCCACCGGCCACCAAGAGGAAGCCTGAGGGTACAGCTCTCAGTGTCACCCTTCCTCAGCCAAACCTGGAGAAGCAAAGGAGTGAAAGAGAGCAGTCATGCTTTACTGTCAGCATGGACCCATTAGAGCATTTCATGGTGAGCATTTCATACTGAAATGAAGTGAGTGCAGATAAGCTGGTACTACAACTCAGTGAGGTTCAGGGGTGCAGTTGCTGCTTCTCCCTAGTGGGTGATCACCCCATCTGGCAGCAGATATCTCTTGCGACCTTGCTGTTGCACACAGCCACTTTTTACCAACTCAGAAACACAGAACAACCCCTTTTGGCTGTGGCAGCTCTGAGATCCTAAGTCATGATGAACTTGAATGTGTTACTTTGCGTTATCTTTGTCTTTCCCTTTCTGTGAGTCCCGAGCAACTCGCATAGCTTGAAACAGCACAGGCAACTGTTTTCATTTTTAGGGCTGAACAAAATGTCAGTGGGTGACAACCAGGGCTTGGTGGTGCCAATCGTGATTTACTAGTGCTAAATATGGTTAGCAGCCTGGCTCCATGGCCTTTTTTGGAAAGGGCTGTATTATCGTGATACCATTTTCTGGCATCCCACTGCACTGGGGAAAACGAGAGCCAGTGGTAATGTGCCTAAACCCGAATTTCACCCAATCACAACATGATCACTGATCTGTTTACCCTGTCCACTTCCACCCCTCACCCTGACAGTTCAGGGTCATTTTGTTGTCATCATCTTTTGAAACTGTGTTTTAAAACAGGCTGGGGGCACGCCTTGCTTTTGTATGAAGCAAAATTCTTCTCAAAATTTTGTTTAGGAGTAAACTCCCTCCAGCTGAATTAACCCAGATTAATAAAATACTCAGGGTTTCAGAAGCAGCTGTTGTCAGAAATCAAGCTACTGTCTTAGTTTTATTGGCACCTGATGTCAGCCTGGTTTCAGATCTGTGTGCTTTCAGACAGTCTGAACTCTTAGGGTGCTTTTCAGTGCTTCCATGTGTTGCTTTGTGATCACACAGATCCAGACAGCCTGGACCTGCCTCATTCTGTTCGGTACGCTGCTTCACAGCCTCACCCATCACAAGCCCTCAGGTTTTGCAAATCCTTGCCTGCAGGTGATGACTGTAATCCAAAAAGGCATCATCTGTGGTGGCCTTTTAGGGCAGGGTATCACAAGACATGCAGAATAAACAGAGTTTACTGTGTCTGAAAATGTGCACTTGGTGGAGAGAAGGGAGCAGGCAGCAGAAGAGTGAAGGCAAAGGAAAACAGGAATTCATCCTTGTACCTGCAGTACACCATTGCGTTACCTCAGCTGCACCTGAAACCAGACTCTCAGCAAAAACAGAAGAACTTGAAGATCTCTGCTGCCACCCATA
>NW_008683553.1:0-1325 GCF_000695815.1 Acanthisitta chloris | reverse complement strand
CCAACCAATACTGTAACCAGAGCTCCTGCTGCAGTACAGATGTGCTTACTGGTAGGGTGTGAGAAACATGAAAGAAACGTGAGAAACTCTTAATGGAAAGCGTTACTATTCTTTATTTTTTGGTGCAAATCCTCTGGGAGAAAGCTGTTGCCTGTCTGTTTTAATCTATCTTGTCTCAATTCTGTGGGTACGAGTGCTGTGATATATAGAAGCCATATGTATATGATATGTATACAAATATATGTATCTATTGATATGGGAAAATCATGTCAGATCTGGTAGCCTGAGAGAGGTGAGGTTGCTGCAGCTTCATGTCCCCATGTCCAAGCAGTAGCCAGGCTGAGCTTGTATTCCCAGTAGGTACATGCACAAATGCACCACTTAAACATATACACATGGACACAGATTCCATGTCCAGCTACACAGAGCACTCACACACAGTCCTGACAGCCTCACCCCACCCCCAGGACGGAGGTGCTCTAGGCAGCATCCATGTGCATGTGTGTATTTATACATGTATACACACACACACACGTACAGTGTGTCTCTCTCCAGCAGCTGGGCTCAGGCAGTGTGCCCAGTAGCTGCCTCTCAATCCCAGCCTCTCCAGTCCCCCTGGTCCCCCAGTAGTCAAATCCCTGTGGTGGTCTTGCCCACAGGTCTTCCAGTCTTTTTTTTTTTTTGCAGCTGAATGGTCCTCCTCTGGTCCCCCTGGCAGCTGTCTCCTCCTTCACAGCCCTCTCCTGGGAACCTTGCTGGCCAGTCCAGCTGCACCCTCACTGCTGCTCGCTCACCTGCATGCTTATGCCCATGCCAAGTGCTGCCCCACGGGCATGAGTCCCAGCTGCTGTCACCCAGAACTCCTCACACCCCCTGCCCATGGTAGTGAGAGTCACTCACCCGCAGTGAAGTGCAAAAGGAGCTTAATGAGCAGACGGGCAGGCTGCACTGATCAGGCTCAGGGCACGGCCAAACCATCACAAAACACATGTGATTGGCCCTTTTCTTCCCACATCCCATGCTTGTTTCTCCACAAGTCACCTAGATCCCTTCCTTTCCCATCTTTGGTTCCTGCACTAAGCACACCCTAATGAGTCCTGTGCAATCCCCAAATGCTCTTCCCCTGCATCCCATTGTGTGTCCCACCCCCCTGAATGCAGTGACACCCCCAATCCTAAAGGTGCTCTGGGGCTGAGGCTCCCCCGAGAGCCCCTGGGAGGGACAGGGTGTTCCTTCTTCTGAGTCCTCAGTTTGGGTTCCAGCCTGGTATTGTGTCCCTGTGCTCCTTGAGATGGGCCTTAGGTGGGCTGATGGCTCCTGGGATG
>NW_008683552.1:0-1077 GCF_000695815.1 Acanthisitta chloris | reverse complement strand
TAGGGAATTTTGGGGAATTTTAGGGAAATCTTGAAAATTTTTGGGGAGTTTTGGTGAAGTCCCAAAATTCCCCAAAAATTCCCAACTAAATCTTTTTTTTTCCTCATTTTCCAGATCCAGGATTCCCAAAAAAATTAAAATTTCTTCGGAAACCTTCGGATGTCACAACTTTGGAAGGAAAAAATGTCATTTTGGAATGTTCTGTCTCTGGAATTCCTTTTCCCACTTTTTCCTGGATGAAAGGACAAGAAATTCTTCCCCTCAGGTACCAAAATTTTGGGGAATTTTAGAGAATTTTGGGGAATTTTTGAGAATTTTAGGGGAATTTTAGGGAGTTTTCCAGAATTTTTTGGAATTTTGGGGGAATTTTGGGAATTTTTGGGAAATTTTTTGGAATTTTGGGGGAATTTTTGGGAATTTTTTAGGGTATATTGGGGAATTTTCAGGAATTTTGGGGAGTTTTAGGAAATTTTGAGGAATTTTAGGGTGTTTTGGGAAATTTTTGGGAATTTGTGGAATTCTGGACAATTTTGGGGGTTTTAAAGGAATTTTGGGGAGTTTTAGGGAATTTTGGGGAATTTTTAGGAATTTTCCAGAGTTTTTTTACATTTTTTGGGGTATTTTGGGGAATTTTTAGGAATTTTCCAGAGATTTTTTTACATTTTTTGGGGTATTTTGGAGAATTTTTAGATATTTTTTTGGAATTTTGGGGAATTTTTTTGGAATCTTTAGGGAACTTTGGGGGAACTTTTGGATGTTTTATGGAATTTTCTTAGGGAATTTTGGGGAATTTTAGGGAATTTTAGAGAATTTTGGGGAATTTTTGTGAATTTTAGGGAGTTTTGGGAAATTTTGGGGAATTTGGGGAATTTCGGACAATTTGGGGTTTTTTAAGGAATTTTGGGGTGTTTTAGGGAATTTTGGGGAATTTAAGGGAATTTTGGGGAAATTTTAGGAATTTTTCAGAATTTTTGGGAATTTTTTTAGGCCATTTTGGGGAATTTTCAGGAATATTACAAAATTTTGGGGAATTTTATGGTATTTTAAGAATTTTTTAGGGTATTTTGGGGAATTTTC
>NW_008683551.1:23697-58984 GCF_000695815.1 Acanthisitta chloris | reverse complement strand
TATATTTTAAATAAGTCTCTTGTCTGCTTTCAAAATTTATGGGGTTTTTCTGGTCTTTTGGAAGGGCAATAAATAAAAGTAGAAAAGGCTGAACTGTTTTGCATATATTTGTGGAAGAACAGAGAACAATTAGACTTTTAGAGTTCCAGAAAGATCACTGTACAGAACAAAAAGCTTATATACAATTAAGTGTGCAATTTTAGTTGGCTGGGCCTTTATCTATGCAAGATATCCTTTTTGACTAGAAGCCACTTCTACTCTTGACCAAATCCCTCCGTTTCTTCAATGGCAAAGAGCAACTTCTCTTTTAGTTGTTCATAGCTTTTATATGGTGGCAAATCCAAACGATTAAAACTGAATAGGAAAAAACCAAAATTTTGTTAATTTTATCTGCTTCCCATGTAGAACTCTACAGAACTTACTGCTATAGCAGAAGTCATAAATGTTTTGATCTAACAATTAGACAAAGAAATAACAATTAGCCCTGACATTTCTACAAGCAGTAAAAAAGGAGACAAAGATTGAGAGGAATACGTTAAGAAACAAAAAGACTGTTATAACATGAGATATAACCCAGATCCTCTGAAGACTAAAACCAACCCAAGATACAGAGAACTATAATACTCAGAAAAGGTAAGTTATCACCATGAAGTTTAATATAATCCTGGTTTGATCCATCTCCCAACCACAGCATGAACGAGCTGAATTTTTCTCCTTCCTACACATGCCTGGATATAGGTGGGGGCTTTTTTCCATCTAAACTTTGCCCTTGAAGGTTTCTGCCAAAACTGTTTCATTCCATGTCTTCCCCAAAATGATCTTAGACTAAGAGAGATATTTAACTCTTGCAAACATCGCTTAAAAAAAAAAACCTAGTGGAGAAAACATTAAGTGGAGAATATCCTGAAGTAGTTTAAAAGTATGATGAATATTGCTGTCACAAATTGCCAAAGGAAAGTATGCCCATTTTGCACACAGTATATATGGGAAACTGATTTGTGTACCAGCTGCACCAGTTTGGCACAGGACTGCCAAGTCAGGAACAGTCTGAAGCCTGGCAGGAAAAGTGTCAGCATTCTTGGCTAAGCATCCTTGTTTTGAAAGTTTGCTGTGATTTCTTTCATACCACTTCTTCTCATTGCTATATATTTTAATTTTTATAATGTTACTGTGTAATAACTCTAAGGACATAATACTAGCATGACTTGTTCAGTTACTTAATAGTCTCTAAAATAAAGAATTAGAGAGATACCTCTCAGCTCTGTGCAAGAAGGATCATGTCATACTTTTGATAGATCTGATAATGATGAACTATGTACAGCACAGTAGCAAAACTGAAGAATAGGCCAACAAGAAAAGTTTTCAATACTGGCATGTCAGGGCAATTAAATGGAGATAGAGAACTGATTCAAATTAGATTTCATTTGATTTGGTCAATGCAAGGTCAGAAGGGAGAACCACTAAAGGTACAGAAAGTTTCCATGTAACCACTCACCAAGTGTGACTTCTTGGTAACCAGGTTTCCTTCCCAACTTTTTCAATGCAGAATTTCTGAGGACCATTACTTCCTAGAGAAGAAGATTTTAAAAAGTGTCATCTGTACCTTTTAATTAGCACACATGATATAAATTTGACATAAGACACAACTCAGACACAGCAAACAGAGCTCATTAGGTGCTACTCATTGTTATGTGAATACAAACATGATTCTCAAAGAAATGAAGCATTTTCCAAATAGTTAATATATATATTCATGGGATTTCTGATATAAAAAGCCCTTCTAGATCCAAGTTGATGGACATGAAATTCCTGTTATCTGTACATTTGCAGCATGGTTCATTTGCAAATGAAACAGTTACAGCATAACAACAGTTTTGGTCACCTTTTACTTACCCATAAGTTCAGCAAATCCACCCAGGGGTAATCTGCAAGTGCCAGTGACAAACTGCAGAAGTCGCATGCGAACCTCGTTGTCGGTTTCTTTTACAAACTAGGCACAGAAATTCAAATTACTTAATAAAAATCTTTGACACAGCTGGAGAAAAATAAAAACCCTACGATATGACTGAATAAGTACAATTACATTTAAAAATACACCACCTTGGTAACAGTTTAACTTTCTTAATCTCAGCAAAATTGGACAAAGGGAGAAGAGTGATTTCAGAATATATACACTGTTGACTGTTACAACGTGAAGGCAACAGGCACATAAGAATCTTTATCTGTGTTATTCTACACTAAGGTATACATCATGCCAGTGCTTTATATGAAGACTATTGCCATTTTGGCTAAACACAGCACTAGCCTAGCCACAGGCTCTGCGTGTTGCAAGACTGAAGTATTCCATGCACGTGGCAGTCTCAGTGAAAGAAAACCCATCTGTAACAGCTGCATCACTCTGTAAGGGAATTCACTGGGAAAGGAAGAGGAAGAGAGGGGAGACAGAACATTGCAGTAAGAGAGGGGGCACTGATACACCAAAAATTTTGACTCAGAAAAATCTGCAGATAAATGTTGAAACTATACCCAAGTTACCTGGTCTTCTGATTAAGATTCCCTCAGTACCAAGCTTCTTTAAAAGTTATATTATCAGATCTTACAATATAAATAAACTAGGAAATAATTGATTTGCATCATTTTTCTAGAGAAACTTAGTCAAAAGCATCTCTAAAATGGTGATTTATCACAAAACAGGACCTGCCTGGCACTGACTTCTCTTTAGGAAAATTCATAGAAACTGTGAGCATGCAAAGCATTTTGGAGGGCTTGATCCTACCGAACTTCATTAAGAAGAGCTAGACTGACAGAGTCAATACAACAATAATCATAAATAAATATGTGGCATTTTAGATAACTGAATCATAGAAGAGTTTGGGATGAAAAGGACTATAAAGATCTAGTTCCAACCTCCCTGCCATGGGCAGGGACATCTTCCACTAGGCCCAGGTTGCTCAGAGCTTCATCCAACCTGGCCTTGAACACTCCCAAGGATGGGGCATCCACAACTTCTCTGGGCAGCCTATTCAGTGCCTCACCACCCTCACAGTAAAGAACTTCCTCCTAATATCTAATCTAAACCTACCCTCTTTTAGTTTGAAGCCATTCTCCCTTGTCCTGTCACTACATGCTCTTGTAAGAGATCCCTCTCTGTCTTTTCTGTAGGCTCCCTTCAGGTACTGGAAGATGAAGGTGTACAGGTGGACAACATATAAGAACATTCAGAAGGTAGATCACTGCTAAGAATAAAAAAAACCCCCATATAATCAAGATGCAGTAAAAATATTCATGACCCAGCATCCAAATGTAACACAGGTATCTATCTGAGATTTCTCACCATCGAGTATGATCCCTAAAGACCAGTAATCCTTTCCTTCTCTGACATGTCATTTGTATTATAGAACAAAACAAAACCTAAGGAAGTCAGAAATTTTACTGATCAACACACCTGCCAGAACCATATGATCTGCTTGCTATTCCTTGTGTAATGACGATAAACAGTGTTCCTCTGCCAGTCTGCTAAATCAACTTCTTGCATACCACAGAGCATAACCTGGAAGAGAGAATGATTACTTCACATTACACACATAAATTAAGAGCATTTTCTATCGTGTATGAGATATGGTAACAAAAATGAACGTGCTTGCTCAAAAAAAAAAGGCTGGGATTTTTTTCATTTTGCTCTACAGTTCAATTTTTCTTTATCCTAAGTTTACAGAACTCCTCCAAAATTTTATCTATTTAAGTGGTCTGAAAGCCTGAATACCAGAAACTTCTGATTAATAATTAAATAATAAAAGATATTACCTTTCCCGTAAGAGGAGTTATTATATTAAAGAGGATATTACCCTTCCCATTAAAACTTTGCCTCATATTCCAAGATGATGATTATTACATTGCTGCTACTGCTACTACTAATAAAGATAAAACACACTTCAAAGTATAAGTCTGCAAAGGATTCATTACAAGAGGCAATGAAAGCTGAAAGTTCTAAAGGCACAGCCTCCTACAAACTAAAAACTAAATAAGATTGATCAAAGTTCCTTCTCAGGAAAAACTCCCATTTAACTTAAGAAGCTTTCAGAAAACTGCTCATTATACACAGGTGTCACAGAAACAAATGAGCATAGCACTACAGAGCCTTTTGTCTCTGCTTCAACTCACAGGAGTGAACACAAGGCAGACTGGTTGTTAAGTAAATACTGTGCATGCAAGTGATTCCTGTTATCAGCCCTGGGGTTACACACTGAGGATCTGCAAAATTCAGTTTCAAACCTTGTGGGTTGCTCCAACTTTCTGTCCTTAAACGTAAAAATCCTAGAACCTATCTCAGACCACGTATGTGAAACTAAGCGATCACTATACACCAGAATCAACCTTTTGCCACCTGTTACAGAGTGATTCTACCCATCTACCACAAGGGAAAACTTTTCAGTAACTAACAGATCCATCAGTGCCCTCATATTCTGATCCTTTCCCAGAAACTTTCAAAACACATTTTAATGCTGAGGACAGAAACTAAAATTCCCAACTGCTGAACACCACAAAACACTGGTTCAATAGATAATGGCTTTTCATCATGATTTAATCCCACTGCTCCTATTAAATTCCCCATGCTCCAGAAGCTATCAAATGCAGCATGCACAGATGAGAGATTCAAGATGACCTATCCATTTAATCATTCCCTATGTATTACCTGTGCAAAAGGTAATATTGAACAACAATGTTGAACAGAAAACCTCACCTCCAGCTCCTTTTCATCAAAGTAGTGTAACCACTGTAGAGGAACAACTTCATTAAAACCATCAAGAAAAGCTTTGGTTTGTTCTCTAACTCCCCGAGAAAATCTCCACTCTGCCATTAGCCTGGGATAGAACAAAACCAAAGGTAAATTAAGAATCAGTTAGCACACAATATGAAGAAATTCAAACAGTTATGATAGTATCTGTGTTCCCATGAGGTAATGCTCCCTCCAATCTTACTTCTTCCACCATACGATCCCATTGACTCTAAGGAACCTACCATCCTGATAGTATCATAAATCTCCAAACTCAGACAACAGTAAAAGTAAAATGATGTACTTAGATTACCATTCCAGTTTTTTAAAAAAAATATTAACCTTTCACTAATTTATCAGCCTTTTCATGAAAAGAATGCTACTTGGGCATTATGACTTTGTTATGGCAAAATTTGCTTTAGTTTAAGAAGTGCATAATCTTAGTGATTTAATGGTAGAAAAGAAAAATTTCCACCGATTTTAAAACATTCTCTTATTAAAAAACACCCTGTAGGCAGAGAATGGTTAAAAATACTGTTGCCTATAGTATTTATAACTATGGTTGCCCAATACTTCCAGCACAAGACTATTTCCAATTTTAACAAACAGAAGCAATTTTCTGTTCTGAGCTTCTGATTTACACTAAGAATTAGAGGGAGAGGTAATTTTCAAAGTTTCAACTAAAACAATCAAGCCACTTCTGAAAAAATAATTAAAAAAAGACAATAAATATACATACATACTATAGAAACTATTTCTCTGAGAAACTAAAGGCTGCTAATTTAAGTGGAAGCTTTATGTGCTGTATCACAGAAAAGGATCTGTGTACATCTGCTTTTGAGGTTTAGAAAAAGAATGGCGGTTAGAAAATTAGGAAATAAGAAGAGCAACAGAAAAGACTGAAAAAATACCCAGTTCAAGAACAATTCATCCCAATGAGAAGAAATTCAGCTAAGGGCACATGAAAGCTCTGGGGATGAACCAAGGACTCCTGTCATTACTGCAACATAAGCAAGACATGCATAGGAGGTGGAAACGGGGTCAGGCCACTTGGAGAAAATATAAAGAGGTGGCCAGAACAGGTGGATATGAGATGAAAAAGGCCAAGGCCAACCTACAACTGAATCTGGTCAAGGATATCAAGGATAACAAAAAAGGCTTTTTTAAATATATAAATACCAAAATGAAAACAAAGGATAATGTGGGCCCACTTGTGGAAACCAATAAAACAAGAGATAATGGGCAAAAACTGATGCACAGGAACTTCCACCTGAATACAAGGAAGAACTTTACTGAGAAAGTCACTGAGAAGTGGAACAGATTGCCCAGAGAGGTCATGGATTCTCCCTCACTGGAGGTATTCAAGAACCATCTGGATGCAATCCTGAGCCATGTGCTCTGGGCTGGCCCTGATCAAGTAGGGAGGTTGGACCAGATGACTCACTGTGGTCCCTTCCAACCTAACTGACTCTGTGGTTCTGTCACACCATATTATACACCATTCTGAATTTCAGTTTCCATACTGACAGCAAAGTTCTGAATAATTGTAGAATCTTCTGTCAAATACATGTATTCCCTTCACCTGGATTTAACTGAAGTTACTGAAAACAGTCTTGCTCATTTTCAGTTTCACCTGTTCTCTCACTGTACATATACTAGCACAACAGGTCATCTTCTTTCTGTATGGTCTCTTTTTGTACCAAAAGATCATATGCATCAAGATATGAATATGTACTAAGATACTATTTCAATAACAGTTGCAAGAATTACATAGTAACATGGGAAGAAAAGGAAAAACAAAAAACACATGTCAAAAAAGACTAACAGGAGAAATAAAGAACACTCTTTTCAGCATCTACACCTTCGTACCCAATATATTCTTCCTTGTTCTCCTCAGTTACCAAGATATTTGAACCTCCTGATTTCAGCTCATGTGAGGTTACTTTTCCTAAGAGCTCCATATCCACACAAAAGTACATTTCCAAGTTACACTCTTCGATGTTGTTATCTCTGGATGAAAAGAAAATAAAAGTGCAATGAATTCTATATGAACAAAAAACTCCATAAAATATCACAGACACACAAGAAAAAAATACACTACAAACCTTATCCAAATTAGGGAGTTGTAAAATTCAGTATCAATAGATTCTAGATCCTTAATAGTAAGTTTTTTGCTCAGCATTCGTTTGTAGAAAGGCAGAGAAAAACCAGTGTCAATAAATTTCCCATGAAACAATGCCTGTGGAAGAGAAAAAGTCTGGTGAGCTTTTACTGAGCTACTGAATTATTTAAGTGTTTCTGGACCTAAAGCACTTTTTTTCCTTTCTCCATCAAATAATTAAAAGCACCGAACAGCAGTAGCAGTTTGGTACTTCAAAAGAACAAAATGTTACATTAAATTCCATTAAATTTAAATGGGAAGCAAACAAAAAAAAAATTGATAAAATTTATCTAAACATATGTAATTACAATTTAGAAATTCTTTTATTAAAAACAAAAAAAAAACTTGTCATAAAGAACTTCATCCTTTCTTCACTTTATTATGTTAATAGGCATAAATTGCCAACTGTTACTTGATCCTACTTGATCGTAACATTTGATCCTACTTGAGTACCACTGCCATTTTTTACTACATACATACATCCAGCAAAATCATCCTTTACAGAATGCTACTGCAGCTTGTGAAAGCAAGCTTTGGAAATCACATTTTTATAGGTGAATAACAGAACTTCCCTTCCACTGCAAAAATGAAACTGGAAAAAAAGCCCCAAAACACAGTCACACTTGTCTCACCACATGATGCACAAAGGGTGTAAACTAATTTCTAGTACCAAAGCAAACCATTACACACACACACACACACACACACACTGTTAACCTCTACACCGACTCAGTGCGTCTGAGAGCTTACAGAGCTTACAGTTATAACCCTGAAAACCTTTTTTGAACTCATCCTTACCAAGTACACTTTCTTCACTAAAATAGCTCTTTAGAAATCATCCTAAATATAGGCCATGCATGGCATTCATTGCTTCTCTTTCCTCACAGCTGAAATTCTATGAGCAGAAGAGCAAATTAGCAGCCCATTTCCTCTAGGCTCCATATTTTTTCCTCACCTTCTACTTTCCCCACTAAGGCTTAATCTAGCACACATTTTCTTCTGCTTTAGGAAGGCTGAAAGAGGTTCTCTCAGAGGCATTTATTTCTTTGTTTGTTTATTGATCTATTTATTTTTAAGCTAGTCTGTACTTCTCATGGAAGAGTGAGCTGATAGAAACTTAACAGGTTTTTGTTACAGTGTATGATGTGTATTCTTTATGTCTAATGCTGTTTCAGTCGAAAATGTCTGTGATTACATCAGTACTTAAAACCAAAAGAAGTCACAGCTATTTTAGAACTGTGAGAAGGACAGAAACTATGGCTGAAATTTAAAAGCCTATCTAGACTCCTTAAAATGATTCCTGGTTACATTATTACGTGAACTACTTTAAGCCACTAGAGGGTATCCCAGGAAGTATTGCAGAAAGTACCATCTGGTATAAACGATAAATATACACAGACCTTGCATTGGACCACATTAGGCACCATTACACAGGTCTCTCTGTCCCCCCACTTACAGAATTCAAAATAGGGACACAGAAATATTTCAAGAAATAAAAGTCTGTATTTTAATACCATTAATTAAAGTTCTCTACTATGATCTGCACTGTTATGAACCAGTTTTCCTAAAGTTAACATTTCAAATATGGATTTATCTTATGAGCAAGATTAAAAATAACCAATCGAAAGAGATAAAATTTGGCTCTAGCACGTAACTGGCTTTATCACATCTTCCTGCTAAATGGCACTGTAACTTGTTGAGGGTTCTAAAAGAAAGGGAAAAGCTGATAGCCTGTTGAAAGCATTAACTCAATGAGATAAATTTTCATGACAGCACAGAAATGATGAACTCAGCCATAAAATCCTTGAAATCAGAGATGCTACTATCAAAACTGAACAAATTTGTTTCTCAAGAAGCATCTATAAGGAAAACAGAACCAAGAAACTCCCCAAACCTAACCTGTTTTAGGTCTGAAAGTATTTTTTCATTTATGTTCCACTTTGCTTTTATTTATTCTAATTTCATACAAAAAGCCTGCATAACAGAAGACAACAGACTCTTCAATATGAAAATGAGCTTTTATCTACTCTCTTTGGTTTCACTATTCGCTGTGTTCAGGGATGTGGCTGAGTACTACCTGCAGACATCACAATGATTATGTGGAAAGATGGCTCTATCACTACATGGAAGGAAAGAAATGTGACAGAACAGGAGTCACTATAGAGAACCAACTCTAATACCAGAAGAAATGATATAACATGCCTTGTCAGCTTTTAGTTTAAGAAAAATCAGATGGCAGAGAATCAGCTCCCTGACAGCTTCTGCTCTCCTCAGTATCTGACTTTTGCATCCATGTGTGTTTAAATTAAGGCTCAGTGTACTCTGCAAAACATTCTAACTAATGTTTCAAACACAGTAAGGTGTACCAAGTCTAACTGAGGAGCCTTTTTCACAAAATACTAGTCACATTTTTCCGAGCATCAGTGTTCAGACACTCAATCAAGCAGCAGTTTGCATAAGTACACACACCCAATTGATAAAAATAAAATATTACATTGAATGTTATATTAACTTTCATCACTCCCCCAGGAAACATGAGTGTGTAAGAGACTTAACTCTCAGGGAATAGTTTGGTTCAATAACCTTCTATGTCTTAATCTTTCATTTCTATGAGATTAATATTACCTTTAATAACTGTAAAAACAAATACTGTTCAGGAATAAATGTACAGCTACAGCAAATATAAAACCTTAAAAATCTAACCTACCATGGCAATAAAGCGCCCAATGAAACAGAAATATGAAAGATGGTCAGGATTGATTGTTGATGCTGGATTTATCTGCAGGCAATAGTTGCTCTTGCCAGCATATTCAAATAGGCAGTACATAGGATTCAGTACTTCATGGGAAAGCAAGAAAAACCATTCTCTAAGGAAAAAAAACACGTATACACATAAAAACCATCAAATACAGATGTTTATCACCACTCCCCTTAGGTAACTAGCAAAATGGTCAAAATATATGCAAACTTTGAAAAATAATATAAACAGTGTTGTATTAGAATCACAGAATCATATCTGGTATTACATACATCTTTAATATAAAAAATTCATTATTAAAACCAATAATGTTAGAAAGCCATGGTTTCCAAATATTAGAAATGATAGTTAAGATTATCACCTTCAACACACCCTCATAGAACAAGTTTTAGCTGCCTATTAGTAAGGTTTTTAATTACAGAGCCCTTGCTTAACCAATATACAGCAGTTCTCCTCATACCTCCTTTACTGCCTACAACTCAAACCTTTATTCAAAAAAAATCACAGATTATTCTACGTTTATTATAAACAACTTAGATAAAACAAAACAAAACAAATAAACCCAAACCTGAGCACACCTTATTTGCTTTCCCAGTCTGACAGCAGAACACACACTGAGTTACTGTGGTTTAACAAATTACCTACAGGATACAACAATGTGAAAATATCTTTTTGTTGAGGTCAAACAAATACATTTTATTCACCACTTTAAGTTTCCAAGTTAGCTGATCTGAAATAACAACAGAATCTGGTATTTCAGTGTTCGGATAGGTGATTTTTACAGGATTTGTTGCTTTATAGTATTTGCATATGATCAGACCTCAGCAGTCATATATCCTCAGGAGCTTTTGCATCAGGCCCTAAATGCTTGGAACCAAACAGCCATGCTTAGGGAAAACCCGTGAAAAAAGCTAAAAGTCTATCCTATAATAACTGCAGGGACTGAATTCCATTCTGACTGCCTTTCAGCTGTTACATTTAAAAGGCATCTTTTCTATCCCTGTATTTACTCGAGGTAAGGGAATAGAAATGAGAGGTTTGCTGGCATGTTTCTCCTAGCAGTTCTATGGAACTCAAGTCACAGATCATGATTCGCTATGATACACTTCCAACCCAAGGGCCAAGCAGAAAGAGTAAACAGAGAAAGGCAGCCAGGATGTGATAACCCTAAGAGGGTTCTGTATCTTCTAATAAGCATGAGAATGTAGTACAGAATTCTATGCAATTTTTATACTGATACAGTTATATTAACTCTCCACAGAAGCATCAAATTTAATAGGCATTTTAATTAGAACAAAGTCAGATAACAAGGGAGGAATCAAATCAGTCAGTAACAACAAGTTTGCAGAAGCCATGAATTTTTCACATCAACAACTAAAACTTGCCACAGGACATAGTGCCAGATTGGTCCTGCTACATTCAAGGTAAAATTCCGGAGGGAACACTGTGTTTAGCCTGCTGAGAGACAGCTGATAAATCAGGGGCATCAGCTTTCTATATTTGCATTAATGCAGTATTACATTAGTCAGCATATGAACATTTACTCCGTGTTACTCAAGAATTCTCAGCTCAAGTTACAATGAGATCCTTGCTGCTTCTCAGTTTCACATACAAAATCTTGGGGCAAGATTTAACTATGAAACTATGAAATTATACTCCTTATATATTTGTTATTTATTTATTCTACAACTTTCTGTGACTAAACACACTTCAGTTAAATTATTCTAACATCAGTTCTTTGGAATACTTTGCTTTTATGGAACAGACTACTTGAAGCCTCCTGGTTCCCATCCTATGCTTAGGGCCATCCTGATAGGGACACAAACCAAACAATGCAAAAACTGAATTCCTCTCTGCAGGAACTCCCCAAATGCCTATCAGATACTGCAATTCGGAAGCATAACCACCCACATATCCAAAGAAGCTCAACCTTCAGAGGCAAGCTTCCTTACTTACAGATACTACCCATTTTCACTGAGCTTCATTTGAACACAGTAAGCTACATAAAACCAGGGAAAAAAAAACCATAACAGAACACCTTTACATTAAAAAAAACCTACTACCAAACAAGAAGAACTCTAGCACCTATGACCACTTCCAATTCCCTGAACCTGCAGTAGTACTGAAATTTCCATCCTAACAGTAACATTTCAGTCAAGTAACTGGCAGTACTAGTCAGTGGTTGTATTCTGTATGGTCAAGAGATGAAACACTTTTTCTATGTTTTTCTCGTTACCAGATTTTTCCCTCTGAGTTCCACTTCAGATTCTAGAAAAACTGGTAGTTTAGCTGTTTCACATTCCTGCAGAGCAGCCTGTCTGTCTGCTGTTACTTCAAGCCTGAACTAGTTTCCTATTGTTTATTTCCTTTCTGTTCATATCAGGCCCAATTTGGTGTTCACTCGGGTTTTTTCCAAATAAGCAGAACACTTCATTTTTCCACAGTCTCCACTTCTAGGAAAGTGAAACTTTCTGATAGAAAGTTTCTGAAATAACTCAGCCCAGAGCAATTAACTGGTATTTAAAAAAATCCAATTTAAACATCAATCTTTGTCAAAGAACTGAACAACTGAGATCACAGTTTTCCCAATGCAAGGATATAACCCATAACAACAGCTAAAGCTGCCAGTTCCACCTCCTTAATACATTTAGGGAATCTAAAAACTTAACCATGGTCAGACTGCAAAAGCAAGCAGTTTCTCTGCCAACAGAATGACATCAGAAATCAAAGTTAGAGTGCTATTAAAACAATAAAAACTATTTTAAACAAATTTCCTTTACCTTGCCAAGCCACCATAATCCAATCCTTCTTCTCCTCTGAATATAACATATAATCTTCTCCTCAAATCATAGGGTTTTAATGCCATAATCTATTAAGAAAAAAACACACAAAAATTAGTAAGTTATAAACGATGCACTGTCACTACAATCACTCTTTCTTATTCAGACTTAATTGAATTTTGATAGAGTAATGCCACGTATGTCAAATGTTAACACATCTTTGACAAGCAATTAGACGATCTCATAGGACTTGCCATCAATGAACTGCACACAAAAATACCAACTTGGACTTAAAATCCTTGAGCAGCAGACTGCTAGGAACTGGGAGAGCATATCTAGAAAGTACTGCTATATGGCTGCCCTGTTCTTACATTCATCCTAAGGCTGTCATTATCACTAAAGGAAAACAGGCAAAAGGGCACTTCATCTGACATTATCTGGTGATCAGCTTTAGGCAAGTAACTCAAAGCGGTAATTTAATCCAGAATATGTATAATATACTTTCATTAATAATATACTTTTTACTCATAGAGAATCCCTCCCACTGTTACAGAGAAAGGAGGAACATCATACATTGGCTGTAGACTGTAGGAGTTCAAGAACTGTAAGCTTCAATTGCACAGCTTTTGAAGGACAAAGCAGGACACCAATTTTAACCGGAGAAAACAACATATTGTAATGTATCTAACCACAAATGGGAATCAGAAAAGCAAATCCATTGTGGTTAAATACAGTATGCAATGCAGTTAAGCTAGGGAACTTTTCACCACTGGAGGCTGTAGATGCACAACGTTCACAAGAGGAGTACATATAAGCTCACAGAAGACAAGTCCCTTAAGGATTATTAAAATACTCAAAAACCACATCCAGCTCAAGAAGCATTTCAACTGTAAACAGTTGGGAGCTGAAAAATCATGTGGAAAAAGTATTATATATAATACTTCTGTTCTTACAGTCTTCCTAAGAATCCTCCACTGGCTAATACCAGAGGAAGATTACTGTGCCTGAAGGACTATTAGTCTGAACTGGCTATGCCCATTTTGGTTCTTACGCTTTGTCTTTCACAAACAAACACTGATTTCTGCAGGCTTACTTGCTGGAAGGAATCCTCAAACAAAGTCTGTCTGGATACATTGATTTTCACATGACTTGGCAGTGCATTGGACTGTAATCATAAGGCAATAGCATTAAAAAGGCAGCACATATAAATGTAAACTCATAGTTTAAAAAGGTAAATAATAACTAAATCAGTACCTGACACAAGTAACGGAAATGAGCAAGTTTCCACCTAAAGCTACGCTCATAGGCAATCTGTGGCCCTTTATTTCTGAAAAGAAATATATTTGAGACACATTAGCTATACAGACATCAAGTAGTACTTTCAATGTTAAACAACTGCATGTAGATTTCAAAAATGCACAAAAATTGTTACTGTAAGATGCAATCAGAAACAAAATTCAGCCGATGGTTTGGTACACCAGGCTTCCTTTCCACCACCCCTTCCCCCTTTATTTTTTTGGTTTAAGATTCCAATTGATTTACCACATTGGAGAGAAAGTTAGAGATCTAGAGGTTATAAAATCCCTATCAAACTGGTTAAAATTACAAGTCATCTAAAGGAGAGACATCTAATTTATCATCTTCACTGAGAGTGCTATGTTAGGCTTCCTAAGCTTGTGGAACTATGAAGGACTTTCTAGTGCAACACTATTAGGCTCTTTGAATGAAAGTTCATCAACATGTCACCAGAAGTAAACTTATAAGAGACATTAAGCCAGTCACCATGGGTTGGGTCAATACTTCCAACTAAACTGTTTTAAAAATTATTTGCATGTAAACTTTTTGAGTTTTTGGATTTGGAACGACTTTGATTAGACATTATTGTTGCTAGTGTGTGTGTAATTATAAACAATACTCATAATGACCATTTGCTGTTTCTTTAAAAATGTAACTATTAGTTACACAGTTCAATATTCACTTTCTGTCTCTATAAAGTGATTACAATCTTGGTATTTGAAAAATATAAAAACCACTGACAATCAGAGTAGTACAGCAAAGTGTGGCACAGATAAACTGGCAATTAAAGCTTAAAATAGATTAAATTTACAAGACAATTTGCAATTCCAGCTAAAACTTTAGATTGTTCTATAGTATGAGAAGACTTCATTATTAAACTATAACAAGGTAAAACATACAAAAGCATATTTGAATTCTCACTTACACAGAAGATTTCCCAGTACGAGGATCATTGAAGGTGGTGGTTCTTGTATTATGATCAACAAAGTATCTGACGCCTTCTCTGGTATATCTGATTTCCCAGCCCTCTGGAAGAGGGTCCTCATTTTGTAAGCTGCAGAAGAAATTGCAGACAGTGTTTTTTCCCCTCCATATCATGACATAAAAGAACTAAGCAAGATCTTTTTATTTGCACATTTAATATACACACCTACCCTTGAGTTCGAGGGTCTTCCCACTGTGTTGTCTTTGTGTTATGATTTACAAAATACACCCTATCATTTGAATCCACTCTCCTTTCTATAGGAAAAAAAAGAAAAAATCCACTATACAATAATTGCATTCCAAATTTCTGTAACTGTCACTTCCTTAGTTCAACAGCTAATTCACTTACCCCAACCTGGTGGTAAAGGCCCAAGTGGATCATTTTCTGCTGACAACATTGAAGCCTATTTAAAAACAAAGGAACTTTCAGTTAGGTGAAATACAAATCTTTTTTTTTTTTTAAATTAATTGTGTTTTAAGATTACCACTAGTTCTGAAGACTATGCATTCTGGAACAAAAACATCATGCCATTTTTATTCTCGTTTTGCAAAAAAACACTGATTATATGATAGTAAGATATGATTTACACACTTGCCTCTAATGTTTCCTAACCAATGTACCCTGCCTTTCCCTTCCTACAGCAAACTTGAGAGTCAGTGGTCTTACAAAGAGGTACAGTTCATGGAAGTTTTGTGGAAGTGTGTATCAGCAGATAAGCACAATGTTCTTGCTCAAGAACGTGTTTTACCATAATAAACATTTCCAAGCACAGTGACTATTGCCAGCATAGGAGGTTTTACTTCCTCAATACACTATGACTTCCCTGGATGTTTGGCTATTTTCAGATTCTGCCATTTTTTAAAAATGCAGCTGCCTTCATTAAAATATGCAGATGGATAAAATTATACCAATATACAGTAACATCAAAAGGAAAAAAAAAAAAAGACAAAAAACCCAGGTTAAATTCTTATGTAAAACCATGCTATGCTCGTAATATATTGTATCCCTGCAGAAATCCCACAGTAGCTCCCAAAAATATAAAGCATGGAGAAAAATAGCCAAACAACTAAAAGGCAGAAATCCCACAGACTATAGGATCCATGCTCTGATTTATAACTAAAAGCATCCAACCTCTAAAATTTTAGGGACACTAAATTTTTTTGCGTTTGTGTTCAGAATGGAATTTTGATATATGGGAACCCATATACATTTTCCAAAGAATATCTGAGGAATACCTTGCTACTAATACTGCTTTATATAGTACTGGTAATACAAAAAAATGTCAAATCTACTGAAGAGTTTACAACAGCAAATTCAGGTACAATATTTTCCCGGTGAAAGAGAAATTGAGCAAGGATCAGAAGGAAATGCAACAGTTACACCCAAAATCGAGCTGTGTATTTGTTCCAGCCACCAGCTACTACATGTGAACAGAGAATTATTGCTGTATCAGCAGCAAATGCAGTTAGCCTTTTCTGCTTTTGGAGACTACACTACACAATCACAATGACCCTCTAACCAAAGACTCCTCTGTGGTGAGTGTAAAAAAATAAAAAGCACACAAAAGCAAAATGCTGCCTGACCAAGAACTGAATGGTGGCACTATTCAGAGATTTCCCGTCTTCTTGATGGGCCCAAGAATTTATGTGTGGCTGCGGCTAATGCATATTTAATAGAACACACTGAAACACAAGGCTGTAGCATGGAATGAGGTTGGTTCAATACCAAAAAGGCTACAAAAATTTATCCAGGTGAAAGTAACTAAAATAACTATATCATAGCTTTTCTTTTCCTTACATAGCTTAGCTTTGACCATTCAAAGTAATTGAAACATTCCCTTAATCATTGAAAGCATTCATTTACTTTTTTCCAAGAAATAAAATATCAGTTCACTCATAAAGTGCTATACAGGCAGAGTCCTGGTATGCCACCAGAGGATGAAAAGTTAACCATAGTTTGACCTTAACAATTCTAGAACAGAAGTATACAGAAGCATTAAAGTAAAAACAAAACATTTTTCAATACAATCTCAATTTTTCCTCCCACAAACTGTGAATTCTATCTATGCAACTGATGTAATACTTAGAAAATAGAAATCTAAGGAGACACAAACAGTTTTCTTTTCTCCTCCTTCAAGTATATTCTGTCTCACAAACAAATTCTCATTTAATGATTCTAAGGTCAGATGGGGCATTTTAAGAAAAGAGTCTGTGGGTTTCAGTAAGAGTTATCATTTAATGAAGGAAGGATCCAGGGAACTAAAGGTCTGTAAGCCTAACCTTGGTTCTGGGCAAGGTCATGGAGGAGATCATCCTGAGTGCCATCACATGGCACACACAGGGCAACCAGGAGATCAAGTCCAACCAATAAGGATTTATGAAAGGAAGGTCCTGCTTGACCAACCTGCTTAGTGGATGAAGGGAAGGCTATGGACATGGTCTATCTAGATTTCAGTAAGGTATCTGACACTGTCTCCCACAGCATGCTTCTAGAAAAAATGTCTACTCACTACTTGGATGGGGGGACTCTTCAATGGTTAAAAAACTGACTGGATGGCCAGACCCAGAGAGTTGTGGCTAATGAAGCTAAATCCAATTGACAAACAGTCACTACTGGTGTTTCCCAGGGCTCAGAATTGGGGCCAGTCCTATTTAACATCTTTACTGATGATCTGGACATGGGGATTGAGTCCACTCTCAGCAAATTTGCAAACGACACTTAGTTAGGTGGGAGTGATGATCTGCTTGAGAGTAGGAAAGCTCTACAGAGAGACCTGGACTGACTTGATCAATGGGCTGAGGACAGCTGTATGAGGTTCAATAAGGCGAAATGCTGGTCCTGCACTTGGGACATAATAATGCCATGCAAAGCTAAAGGCTGGGAGAAGAGTGGCTCAAATGCTGATAGTCAGAAAGGGACTTGGGAATGTGGTGGACAGCCAGCTCAATATGAGCCAACCCAATGGCATCTTGGCCTGTATCAAGAATAGTGTGCCCAGCAGGACTAGGGAAGGGATCATCCCCCTGTATTCAGCATTGGTGAGGCCACAGCTCAAGTATTGTCTTCAGTTTTGGATCTCTCAATTAAAAAAGGACATCAAGGCACTGGAGTGAGTCCAGCGAAGGGCAATGAGGCTCATAAAAGGTCTGGAAAATGTCATATGAGGAACAGCTGAGGGAATTGGGTTTGTTTAGCCTTCAAAAGAGGTGGCTCAGGGGTAACCTCATCACTCTCCACAACTACTTGAAAGAGGGCTGTAGAGAGGTGGGGAGTGGTCTCTTCTGCCATGTCTGCAATGAGACAGCTAGAGGAAACGATCATAAGATGAGACAGGAGACTCAGATTAGGTGTTAGGAAAATGTTTTTCCCTCTTAGAGTGGTCAGGCACTGGAATAGATTGCCCAGGGGGGTGGTGGAGTCACCATCCCTGGAAGTGTTCAAGAGGTGTCTGGATCTGACACTAGAGGATATGGCTTAGGGATTACAGTAGAGTGACAGGCTAATGGTTGGACTCCATGACCTCAGAGGTCTCCTCCAACCTTGATGATTCTATGACTCTGAGGTACATAGTTGAATTTTAAAAATGTATTATTCTCTGTAAGAATAATTCTAGGTCAAAGAAAGTCTTGGCATCAGGAAAAGTGAGAGTTTTCTTAGTTGTTTATGCAACTAATCTAAGTACTACACACATATAGAAAGTTGCTTAGTGAGCGTTTTTAGCTCTATATGTTTCAGCTGTGATTCTTAGATTTGCACTAAAAGTTACCTTGAAGAAGGGTGGAGACAGGCTTTTTTCACTGGTGTACAGTGGCAAGACCAGCAGCAATGGGCAAACAGTGAAACACAGGACATTCCCTCTGAACATCACAAAACACTTTTTATTGTGACGGTGACTAAGCACTAGCACAGGTTTCCCATGGAGATTGTGGAGATAGTTACAAAATTTTCAGACACCATCCTGGACAGCTGGCTGTAGGTGGCCCTGCCTGAGCAGAGATTTTGGACCAAATGACTTTCAGAGGTCCCTTCTAGCCTCGACTACTCTATCTTTCTCTAATTGCGCAAGACAAATTGACTTTGATGCATAGCTCCAGGGGCTAAGAAAATTAGTGTTGATGCATGTTTCTGCTATTGCTAGTGACAAGATATAATGTCTAATTAGATAATGAGAGCCCAAGAGCTCTTAAACATAAGATACTGCAGCATCCTTCACTTCAGAGGGGTATGTGAATCATGTCCCTCAAATTCAAAGTTAGGTCTGCATATGCATAGAATCCTACTTCAATTAAGCTGTATTAGACTTGTATGTCCATGATTTCTTTTTTAAGAACACTCCAGCTTTGCTACATATCACTTAAAATGTCTCTGAGATTGGATCATTTTTTAGGAGGCCAAGCACAAATTTTAAAGTGCACTGTTTAGATGACAGTGACATGCAGACACCATCATTCTTAACTCTGAAAAAACAAGTATCCTATTTATCCAATCACTGACAGGAAAATCTGGCTCAAGAAATATCCTCTTTGAAGCTACTCGTATTTTCTTCAGGCAGAAGTGAGGAAGTATCTGAGAGAAATGTAAAACCATGTAGAAAATTCCAGAGCTGAACCAGATGCATAAGCTTCAAAGCAAACTCAAAGCAGAAGTATTGTCACTTGTATTAATTAATGACTCCTCATCACTAGACGATTTTGAAGCCTTTTAATGTTCAAAATGTCCATAAACTCAGCCTTTACATTTCTTTTCAGTTAAGAGACTGTTTTAGTTTTATTGCTTACTACTGTCATCAAAAGTCTTAGGTATCATGCAATACACAAGGCTCTGGTTTTGGAACAGACTCCAAAGGGAGTTACTTTCTGCCTTTAAGGAACATTTTTGCTAACATTTTTCAGAAGAATCAGAATCTGAATTACTGATGCCAAACATCTCACATGGTCGAACAGTCATAAAATCACTTTTTCTAAAGTTAAAGAACCAGAAGACTACTACCTATACCTCTCTACTAATTTCTAAAAGCTCTGTAAAACTTACCGAATAGAGGTATCGTTGGTTAAATTGTTGCATAGCTCCCTGCAGTTGATTCCGTTGAGACTGCCATTGCTCAAAGTTCCTGACTGATTCCATTGTTGGTCGCTGCCACGTTGTTGTTCTGGTGTTGTGGTCCACATAGTAAACTCTCCCACGATCATCAACTCTTCTTTCCCAGCTTTCAAGAAATGCAAACATTAACAGCTATATTTTCCAAGATTGTTACGTAACTGATTTTCTCTTTATGCCAGATTCCTAGGCAGTACTTGAATGAAGTACTAGATTCACAGGCATGATTTTAATTTCTAAAGTACACAAAAGTAATCCCCAACTTTATTGGTAGAGGGACAACCTCACTGAGCCAACACAGACTTCAAGCAATAGCACGCTCAGCTATCTGGCACCTCATTTTAACTCTGTAAATTCCAGTGACCACATGTAATGTTAGCAGATTTCACAGGAAACACTTTGCTGGGAAATCTGAGGTTTGGAACCAGAGCACTATACCTAGTGGTGCCACTTAAATAAAGGTGATCAAATGTGCATTATTTCATGCTTAAGTTTTAAAGAAAAGATCAAATACTTTAGTAGCTGTATTTGAATAAGTGATCTGAACAAGCGACATAGACAGTACCAACATCCCAATACCAATAGCTGCAACTAATATAATTCCAAGCTAAATCAAAGCTAGAACTCCCTAATATATAATGCACTATACAGTTTTGATGAGCTGCTGTTAGTTTCCTGCAACAAACAAACAAACAAATACTATGTTTATTGTATTTGATTCAAAAAAGTCTGCATTACCCAGGAGGTAAGGGCTGTGGTCTTTCCCATGTTGTAGTTCGTGTGTTGTGATCAACATAATAAGTTCTACCATGAGGATCCTTTCTTTGCTCCCACCTTCAAGACAAAGAGACTTAAATGTAAATCAAGGTGAAAATACTTCCTTTGGACTTACTTCTCATTAAGACAAAAAGTACCTCAGTATTGAATGAAAATAACATCATCCAAAACATATTCTAAAACACCAAAGAAAATTAACATGTATCACTTACTTCCTGTCAAACTGATATAACTATAAAGACTTCTTTAAAGGACATAGCACATAAAATGAGAATATATTGATATTCACAAGCACTTTCAAATTATATTTAAGCTATCTGAGAACAAAATCAATCCATTATCTGCCCAATGCTTAGAAGCTAAAACAACTTCATTCAAACAAGTGCATAAAGATGCCTCTCTCAAAAAGAAGAGAGAGTTTACATTTTGAAGCACTGTTCCCTATGTTCAACACACAGCATCTTACAGAGTGAACCTGAAATGTGTGATATCAGATGATTTTCCTGTGTTTCCATTACCTATCCTGGTGAATCATCTGATATCCTTGGGGATTATTTCTTCAGTTTAATTTTGGAAAGCAAACTTACCTTGAAGATGGACCTAAGATCAAATGTTACCAACAAGTGAAGTTTCATGCTGCTGAGAAGTACCATAATGGACTAAAAGTATTTATAAATGGGAGAGGAAACCAGGATAAATACTAGAAGAAAAGCTGAAGCCCTTGTCTCAGTTGTTACACTTGTTTTTCTTACATTAGCTCCTAAAAATGTAGGCAGAACACCTAGCCTCTACTCATAGGAGTGGATATGCATTTCCTCACTATTACAAAGTATCCTACAAAACTCCTACAAAATTTTTTTTTGCAGTTCAAGAGGCTAAATATGAAGATTTCAAGAAGAGAAGAGAGGAGCAACAGCGGTTTACAGTTACTAGGGCTAGACATAACGGAGACTCAACTAGGCTGGGGGACAGGGGAACCGAATAAAAAGACTCCACAGAAACATGATCAGGGAGGAACAGTGAGGAAATGCATTTGGCCACAGTGTGCACTATGCCTGGAACTCACGACCCTGTCCTCAATAGGAAAGCATGCA
This sequence comes from Acanthisitta chloris, assembly GCF_000695815.1. Taxonomy (NCBI): domain Eukaryota; kingdom Metazoa; phylum Chordata; class Aves; order Passeriformes; family Acanthisittidae; genus Acanthisitta; species Acanthisitta chloris. Next base: position 37,262 of record NW_008683551.1, on the reverse strand, counting down.
ATTAACTGGAAAGAAAAAATGTGGAAGGGGGATAACCACAGGCATTCCCACCTATAGCAAGGTTTCAGTGTCAGAGCATCGGAAAATTAAAAACTAGGTAATTCATCCCCAACAAAATATATACAATATTTCTTTCTTTTTAGAAGTTTCCTTTCATGTTTATCTATTGCAAAAACTGAAGTGAGCATGTTACTAATAACTTACTGAACCTCCTTCAGAGGGAGAAGGTACAAGATAGGCTTTCTGAAAGATCAGGTACAATGACCCAAGGTGTACACACTTTGGATTAAGAAATGGTTTCTGTGACCAGAAAATTCAAAAATTGCTAATATTTACAATATTTTGTAAATGTCAGTATTTCCAATTAGTCACTGAAGACATCTTTTCACCCAAACAAGAAAACATCTATTAAAAAAATGTTAAGATAGATATATATATTTCAACATGTACTATATTTTCATTTCATGTCTAAGCACCTTTTTATTTTGTATGTAAGTTTTAGGACTTTTTTTATTTTGTATTTAAGGTTTAGGACTACAGACACAATTTCAAACAGCCCAGAAAAATTAAAATATTCTACCTATTCTGAGCACATACATACATATCAAATCTTATTTTTATCTATAACATTATTGAACTCATTCTTACACAGCAAGCACCCACAAGTAATTATAGACTAGTTTAATAATTTTCACTTCTGTCTTTTGGTCCCTATTCCATTCTCATAGTTCAGGAAACAAAGGTGCAACAAATTATGGCCCAAATAAGTATGAATATATAAAATGAGAAGTCTTCACATCCATAATGCCCAAGAGTTTGTCTATTTAGATCACAATACCATCTCAGCGAATCAGTTATCAGTTGTTACTTTCTGGGACAAGAGGTACTGGCTAGTTATAGCAGCAGTACAAATCCCGTTTTAGATCAAATAACCCTGTCTCAGCCAAGTGACCTGCATTTGGCAACCCCAGCATAGAATTAAGTTTCCCAGCGTAGAATTAAGTTTCTGTTTCTTTATATGAACATTTGGATGAAACATAATTATAGCATTAAAAGCAAACCCACATACCCTGGTGGCAAAGGTTCTGCACCGGCACTACCAGGCTGCTGTCTTACGGGTTCTGCAGATGCACTTGAGGTGGAGGAGGATTCCCTTGGTTTTGCTGCATCTGCTGCTATACTGTTTCTAGCATTAGGCTGAGCACAGTCTGTTGCAGCTGTAGCTTCCGTTCCAGCAGACACAACAGGTAACACAGAAGTGTGGCTTTCAGAACAACTAGTTGCTTCTGTTGCTGACTGAGGTTCTGCTGTAGTGTTAGTGCAATCTGAAGACATGGGAGCTTCACCTGAAGCCACTGGAGTCTCAGAGACAGAAGAATTACCAGCTTCAGGTGCAGAGGCAGATGACTCACCATTAACTGAGAAATGAGAAATAAGAACACTTGTGTATCAGAATCCAATAGGCTTTGCTTTTCAAATGACCAACTTCTGGAGCAAACAACATGGAAAGAATACGTTTAAGCTGCGCCTATATGCCATAAGCAGCATTTTTGTCTAAGATGACAAAAAGTCACAATGCATCTGCCTCAGTTAAAGCTGCAAGCAAAATTTACAGTCTGCAAATCACTCTCTATACTCCTGTACTAAAGTAATTTCTTAGTTTCTGCGTATCTTGGTCAACTCAAGGTTACACCTCGCTCTATATTAGCAAGAGGCACCATCTGCTTTCCAGGAAACAGTACTGCTTTATTTGTTTAGAACCTCTGAATTTATATCAAGTTCAAAACCGAATCTTGATCAGTATGAAATGAAAAACAAATATTTAAGAGCTTACTCTATGAGATTTGGAAAACTAAGAGACATTTCTTAAAGATTATTTCTTTTAATTAATTAACCATACACCTGTGTGTGACTTGGGGAAAAAAACAAACCCTCCAAAAGTAGAATTAAAAGACAAAAATTACTAACACAACTTATGTAGCTCAATGACTGAAGAAAATTACTTTCAAATCACAAAGTATATCAATCCTATTGTCGAAAGAACAATACAAATGTCATGCAACTTGAGCAAGCATAATCTCATAAAAGGTTTAAAGAAGGCATGGATTTAGCAGGCAAAGGGTGCTAAGAAGGCTTCATTACTCCCAAGTCCACTTGGCCAACGATACACCAATACCAATCATCTGCAGAGCTTATCAGAACAGTATCTCAGCACAAGATCTTGTCTTAGACAAATGAAATCAGGTACAGCAGTCTGTCGGACACTCATAAAAAGTCAAGGCCCTATAAAAAGCCATGCAACATCATTCACAGCTTTCATTTTCTGCACCACTAATCGACATCATACGCTGACAATTCTATTTAGACTTCGCAGCCTGTACCTGGTTTCGTGTTGGAACTATTCTTCTACAGGACAAAAGATAATATGCAACATGGACTGCAAGCAATTTTCTATCTTACAGCATATTATCACCGTACCATGCTAAGGACTGAGGGCAATGCAATTTCTCTATATTCATAACCTTATTGATATAGATTTGCAGAATTTAGCCCTAGACTGGTGTCTGTAAAATGCTGTTCCGTTATTTTAAAGAGTTCATTTGCTTTAAATCTGTGTAACACTCTTCGATATTAAAAAAATAGCTAAATTCTACTTATTACTTGCAATATCTTGCTTTCACAGATGGTCAGAAACACAGGTTAAAGAGTTACAAACAATAAAACTGTCATCAGGAATGAACTTAAATTAGCGAATCAGTTTCTTTACGGAATTATCACTAGACCGCATATATTTTCTTGATATGCATAATGGTAAGCACAATTTTACAGACAGCCACAGATCTGTAAGATCTGTTAAGGCACTGCTGTTTGAACATCATTATTCTAAAGTAATACATCCTTACTTTCAGAAGGCACAAAACAAATGAACCAAATCAAGACGTGTCAAGATTTTATATTGTTTCAAGCAAATGTAAAGCATGACATTAAAAAATCATAATCAAAACATAATTTGATCAAGTTTCCTCAGACTTCTGATGAAACCAGCAACAACTTTACCTAAACAAGAAAAAAAGCCAACTGAAATTTTGGCTTTCATTGAGACAAAATTCAATTCATCTACGTGAAAGACTGAATAGTATTCTATAACAAAGTTAGAAGCAAAATAGCTGACAAACCATCTGCTCTATTAGTAAGCTGATCTGCAAAACAGATCTATAAAACATTACATCATCAATTATGTCTAAAACAGCAATTCTGGCAACATCACGTGAAACTACAATCCTAAGCACAACAGTGGCGGGCAGGGGAATGCTGGAGACCTGTTTTATGCCTTGCCTCAAAAAAGTCTACCAACAAGTGGTACAGTAGTTGAAAACTATTATATCAGTGCCTCAGTGTAAGCTCGGTGATGATTTCATCAGTATTACCATTTGAACAAACCAATTATTTTTTTCAATTATCCTATCCTAATACAGATGTCAAATGAATCTCTCTGCTATTGAAGAAAAAGGGAGCAAGGGCTAAATAATATATATGCCCTCTAGCCTTAAACTGAAAAGAGAAGGGAATCAAATTAAAGTTCTCCAAATAGAGAAAAGCTTCAGAGAAGGTATAATTTAATTATTACCTTTCAAAGTTTGTAATTGTTTCTAGTACCTTCCAACCATACCCACATTTTCTACTCTATTACAGAAAGTTTGACAGTCTCTATTCTGCTGTTTAGTAACAGCTTGCCTATTTCTATTTAAGGTTACCTTTTCCCTCTGCTATCACTGTAATCTCTCTCAAACAGCACAGAAAAGATAGACAGTGGTTAGCAAGCACAGTCATTATTAGATAAAAATTTTGCCAGAGGAACAAAAATTTAAAAATATTTCCTTTTTACTTGCTTTACTGCATAAAATGCTCACTGTAGTCAGAATCAACCTCTTTGTGTTTAAGAGGGAATTCAGTATTTGCCACTACCTTTTTTGAAACAGCATACACCTTTTGAAAAAACTGAAGGCAAGGAGAGTCTGCAACACATCTCAGGTTGGAGCACAGCAGTTCCCTGACCAAATCAGATTTATATGCCAGAAGAAACTTAACTCTAGTTACTGAAATTAACTGAGAAGGAAATCTGATTTTTCCTCCAGACAATCAGTAGTCTGGTTTCATCATCTGGGACAGAGAAATGTAAGATTTTAGACACTTTGTATCTTTCTACATGAAAGAAAGAACTCACGGGATAAGTAAGAAACTCCGTACATGTAAGAATGGGTCTACTGCAGAAAAAAAAACCACAAAAGTGGACACACGAGATTATAAATTCAAACCCAGAAACATCCTTTCAAGATTTTTGAAACCCAACCAATATATGGAAAAAGTGACTCAACTTCAGATACATTTTAACCAGATAAATAAACCTTATAGAACATGTTCTCATAACTCTCCCATCCTTACCAGTGCTGTTGACAGGCTGAGCTTCAAGTGGTTTTGGTACTGGTGTATTTTTGGGTCTGGCTGCAACATGAGTAGGAGATGGTGTGCTGTCTCCATTAACAGCTTCTATACAGAATGTATTCTGTACTACAGAGTTGGAAGGTACTTGATTGTCTATCCCATTAGAAATTTCACAAGCAGATCTTGGTAAAAATAAAAAGATCACTTTAGGTTACTACAAACAACATGTTAAACAGTTATGCAACTAAACCAAATACTACACTAAATCATGCTATAGAAACAAAGAAATGGCAGTAAATTCACAAGTTTATAACACAGTGTTTGTGGCCTAGATGACAGGCAAGTGCAAGGCCAAAAAATTTTAAAAACGGCAAAATTTAGTTTTGAGGATTTCGAATACTTAAAATGGGTAAGATTTTCCATTTCCAATTCATCTTGTACTTGCAGTGACATAACAGAATCCAGTTGCACTGATACACCTGCCACATCTTCCAAAATAGCCTTAGGGACCATTCCAAAGTGCAGCTATTAGCAGGAAAGCTTTTCCTCTCATTAATCAAGAGGAACAATTGGGTTTGTTAGTCATATCAGTAAGAATACTTATAGCACAAGAAAACAACAAATTTCCCCCTCAGTAAAATGAAATTAAGATGAGCTTCTCTATGCATAGGCAGGGTGGGACAGTGTGAGTACAAATACACACCAGCATCCTGGTGCTTATAAGGCCACATGGAAATAAATGTAGTTTATGGGCTTCTGAACGGAAAGGTTTGTTCACTTACACTGTTTCCTTAGTTAAATCTGTTTCAAAATGCTTTAAGCCTCCCACCAGAGACACATATTGTGAAAATTACACTCAATGCCAACTCCTTGTCTTCTCAAGGACTAAAGGCTAAATACTGAAGAGAAGTTATCTAGATGACAAAAAAAGTGAGAATACTTAGAAGTCCAACTTTGCAGAGTAAGAAGGGAAGCAGCAGCATTTCCATGCTACCTTGCCCAACTCCAAAGGAGTAGTAAAGTACTATCCCTTTTCAGCTCTGGACTACAAACCAAGTTTGCTTCCTAAAGATGTGCAGAAACTACCTTACACATTCTCTTAATCTCTTAATTTTGAAACTGTAAATCTAAACTCCTGGATAGTTACATGGAAAGCTGCTTTAAAATAAAATATCGACATCAAGAGCAGTAAAAGACGTATGTCCAGCAACAATATCTAAATGAAAACAAATGATTGTTACTACTGTGTCACAATGGCACAGAGATGTGTTTCAAATCACTTTTAACAGTCCCAAATCTTTCTAATGAAAACTGAGGAGAAGAAACTTTTTATCCTCACTCCCTCATACTGGGCACCCATCAGGGAACAAACCTCCACATATTCAAAAAAAGAATCAAGTCGAGCATACAAGGACAAATGTGTCTTTGTCACTCAAATGCATAGCAACTCTGTTTTTTCACTCCACCAGATGTCAATAACTTACACAGAGAGGGGTTCACACAAGGTGAATGAGCAGGCCAGTAACATCAGACTGATCTGAATGTTGACCTGTCTGTCTCACTAGTGGTAAGGGGGCAAAAAGTCTACTCCAACTTCTCTCCAGCCAGTCCTTGAGCTGGTATAAAGATAGAGAAGCCAAGAATCAAGCTCTAAATTTATTCCAAAGCCTTTTTCTTGCCACTTCAGGGTGAAGCAGGCAAACCCTTTGCCTCAGTGTTATGAATACTGCTTGCAAAACTCAACATGAGTCTCTTAAACAAGTTCCTGATCATGACCTTAAAATGGGTGAGAGGGAAGTAATTCAGGATTTTTTTTCCTTTTCCTTCCGTTCAGATGCTACATTGCAACAAGCTGGTAGAAATTAATAGAAATGGTTCTTAAACAGCAAAAGAAAACAAACAGAGCAAGCACATAAAACCATGCTGAATCAACTTCCCCCCACCCATCTCTGCCTCAGCATTTAACAGATTTCCAATCAGTTGAATTTTTATGTTCAAAAGACGACAGATCCAAGAGGCAATGGGAAAGTAGTAAAGAGCAGAGGAAGAACAGGCTTGTAAATTTAATTCTTCTCATGCTAAATTATGCAATTATCAAACAAGTAATATTTCTAAAACCTGTGGCAACATAATTTAGTCCTTGACAGTTAAAATCTATCACCTTCAAATAAAAAAAAAAAACCAAACAAATACCAAAACACAAACCACCCCAACATTTCAACATATAAATTTGCTAATATACTTCATATAATGTAAAACAAAAATAAATTCCAACCTGGACGAACTTCTTGCTGAAGCATCTCTGTTTTCATGCACAGCCTCGCCATTTTGCTGAACTTCTACTGAACAGTAAGAAACAAATTCAACAGAAATATTCTATTATATTTGTTTCAGATCTTAATCAAAATATTACCATCTGATTTAATTATGTTAACTTACTGGTTGCTGATGAACTGAGATTTGTAAGAGATTCTTGTTCAACAACCAAACCATCTAGCACAACTGTCAGTTCACCTGTTTGCACCATGCCACTCTTGTTTTCCAAAGAGAGTTTCAACTGTTCTTTCACCTTCTCCACTAAAAACAGAGTTGGGGTGGGTAGGGGGAGAGAAGGAGAGAAGGGATAAAAGAAAGATTAAATTCTAAATAACATTAAAAGAGACTTTCAAAACACAACTGTGATACATGTATTTAGTTCTACAAAACTGAACACGAGAGACATTCAGATAATTCAAATCAACATTGAATCACTACAGAGCTGTGTATATTTACACCTGCTGTGGGTAAAAGCACAGTTTCTTGTAAAAATGAATTGGCCATTTACAGAGGATATTCTACAGGCATGCTATAGAATCCACGTGGTTTCAGTACTTCATTGTTAATGATTTCCCAGGTTTGCTACTTCCACTAAGCCCTTTTGAAATAATGCACTACTTACATAACATGAGAGAGCTTAAAGTGCAGTAACTTCTGAACTACACATCCAAAGTCACCGAGAGCCTCATTCTACAACCAGAGTTTATGTCCATTTCTCGTATCACCTTCCAAAACTAATTCTAAGAGACCACTGAAAAGAACATCTCTTTGAGGAAGAAGTAAATGCAAAGACTGCATAAAGCCCTTCCTTATTTTTTAAAAACTATTTTTAGTACATCTTTGTTAGGATTTTCATAGATCCCAACTCAGTAATGGAGAGGATACCTCAGGTAACCACAAATTAAATCAGAAACTATTTTCCCCAAAAGAAACTGTAAGATAACTGATACCTGGTGTAGTAAAAGAATTCAGTCTGACATGCAATGCACATATTTCTAGAGACACATACATAATCCAGAGGTAAAACATGCTGTGAATGCTGCGTAATTCTCTCTAAAGCAACTGTTACTAGTACAACAGTTAAAGCTACGTCATAAATCCAAACACAGCTATGAGTTCACATTAATCAGGTTAAAATGGTTAAGACCTTTTAGTATTTGTGGTCTCAGATTAAAAGATTAATTTTTAAGATATACCACCATATTTCTCTCCATATGATAGGACTCTGAGTTAAAGCTCACTGTGCACTTCTATGTATTAAAATAGCATTTCCTTATTTTTTTCATTCTTATCGTGTACCATAAATGAAGAGTAAACACGAAAACAGGGAAGGCTACCATACACTACTGCCAGATTGCCCTCAAGCTGCTACTTTCAAGAGCAGGTTCAACAGCATAGCTGGGCAGCAGTTACTGGCAGGCACACACTGCTATATTACAATGGATTTCAAAGGACTTTAAATCTCTGGAACAAGTACAAAGCTCCCAAATCTACAGAATTATTGATTTAGCAATCTGCGTTTTGGAAAATGGTAATACCTCAAAGAAGAAAAAGAAGAAGCCACCCTACCACTGAGTTGTTAAATTAACATGCTTATGCATCGTAATTTTTGCAAAGGGTGGATGGTTTTAATTCTGCTGTTTTAACAGGTTATCTTCCTAAACCAGATCAACAGTTGGCTGTAGTTCAACTGAGCTGGCAAGAAAACTGGGAGGCATGCAGGCAGCAATTGAGTACTGGTGGTGTTTGGCAGAGAAAGTAACAGCACTAGTTCTAAAGTTTCTGCATTTAGAGGACTTCCCCTTTCCATCTTCTTCAGCAAAAAGCCCCTGGATCTATAGTAATAAAATACTGTTTTGTTAGACACAGTTAAAATATTAATTAGTTTTATTTTTTTTGCTAGCATTATTATAACCCATTTTTTTCTCATACAGTTTTTTTCTTTAAAAAGCAAATTTTCTGCTTAACTAAAGATTGTTGTGGAGAATCTTTATATGAATGCTGAAGAAACACCACTTAATTTTGGATTCTCTTTCACTTTTCTGTAAGAAACAGAAAAATTAAGCATTTTTTCTGGCTCTCCTTCCCCCCCACCTTCCTAAACAGAGATGTCAGGTTCGTACATCTAACTTGTGAGAAAGGTTAGAGATTGGTTTAGCTGGAATTCTACTGCCACTCTGGAGTGGAATTTAAAGTGTGGATTCACCATCTTCCTGTACTAAAGAGAAAAAAATCTGAAAAGCAAATTAGATAAAGAAGACCTGCTTTAGTTCTATTAAAGCAATTACAATTAGAAGTTACATAGAACAAACAATCTCTAATGTACTGAAAGGAAATTCTCAACTGTTTCATTAATCAGTGATTTCTACTGCTTGCTGGGTAGCTAAACTATGAGGAACAAACATCCAGCCTTTCTATTAGTGATTCCAGAGAAGGAAAACAGGAAAAAATTACATGGCTTTTCTGAAAGTTTAGCTTTTTTGGGCTATAAAGTCTAAAACAGATCTTCTAGCAAATTAGTCATTAGTTTGCCACAAAACATTTTATTTAATCACTTCTGCTTTTACTTAATTTGCAGTAACTCATACTCTGTTTAAAAAGTATTATATCCCATTGTTACATTTAAATTGCTCTCAAAAGCACAGACATCTCTAGAAGAGACAAGTAAAGGCATCAACTGAAGGTCAGTTGTAATTACATGTATAGTTAGTAGTCTGGTTGTCACTTCGATATATAGATTAGTAAAAATAATTCTACTTTATTCAGAATATCCTTCATGATAACTTACATTTTCTATTGTGTATTTCCAAAGCTTGTCTCAAGTCTACAGTGGCTCTTCCTAATAAAGCATCTGCTTTTAAAGTGTGATGGCTCCACACTCTAAATTCCAGCGTAGTCTGTGGAGTCACATTCCTGCATATAAAATACATTTTTTTAAAAATATATACAGATTTTAAAGTATTCGTTCTCGTTATTAGGAGTATTTGAATTCAATTCACCTTCTCATTGTATTTCTTGACACTAATTAACTAAGTTTTTGTATTGCAAGGGGAAATTTCTAACTAAGAATTGCAAACACTGATACTGAGGATCAAACTTAAAGTGCCCTACTACAATGTCATAAGGAATTTAAGAAGTATCAGAATAACCTACACTAAGCTCAAATCTCATTTATATAAAACCAATATTTAGTTAGAACTCTGGAATAGTGAGGAATAGGTGAAATATGTCTTTCATAAATAAAGGCTCGCATTATTAAATGTGGAGGAAAAAGGTGGAAAGTATATTCGTCTGTCACTAGAAATAAAAATACTAAATATTATTTAAAAAGAAAAAAGCAACTGAACAGCTTCTTGCAAACAAGAAGAGCTGACTTAACAGGTGTCAGTTTGTCATGGAAGTGTTGATAGAACATTTTTGTGAGTCTACTAATATATATAAAGCCTTAAGGCATACTCACAGAAATCAGAGGGGAAAAATGAAATGATGAAGCTAAAGTAAAAACTGGAGGGAAGCAGAAAGGTAAAAGACCCAATTAGAGTAATATTATGATAACTTTTAGCAGTTCTCTCCCCTGCTCAAGAACGAAAATGGGAAGCTATGCTAGGTCCTGGAGAGAAAGTTTTGTAGCACTGGATCTAGTAGTGCAAGAGTGCTCTTGGCTGTGAAAAATCATAGAATCACTGTACTGCACAAAGTCAAAGGCCACATATTCAGCAGTACTGATATAATATATACAGGAAGTTATATCAGCACTGATGAAAACCGTAATAAAATCCACTAACCAATAATAAACCCCTCCACCCTCTCAACAACAGGACTAGCTCTATGGTCACTTGAACATCCTGGACAACATGGATCATTCTTCCTGAAACCCATAAGCAAATATACTTTTGCATTTTGAACAGGCTGCCTTCTAATGGAAGTCTTACTAAAAGACAAGATCCACAAAGAAAAGTAAAAAAAAACCCAACACCTACACGCAGGAAATATACTGCTGACTCATAGAAGTGAGGGGAATTGGGTAAGCCAGAGAATTCACTTATCCTCGGACAGACAGGGCAACTGAAGCAATGATACCATTCCAATAGCCAGAGGAAGGGGGGGCCAGAATATCTTAAATATATATAAGGGTAAGATCCTAAGTAATACTGATGATGGAATGAGTTTGTTTGGCTGTACTATGGCAAATTACCTCATTTCTACCAGATCATCAAATCCTGCCAAATCAAACTTGACTCCTCAAGAGAAACTCTGGTCTCTGAATATACTGATAGCTCTGTACTTGTGCTAGTAGTAATAACTTCTGGGAATCATCATCAGGACCAAGACTACATTATTCCCTTCTGCAGCATTGCAAAGGGCTAATAAGCTCAGTTAACCTGAAATACTGAGAAATGTGGCACAGGAATACCCTACTTGCTTCAGCCCATCTCTGTAGTAAATAAGTAAGCATTCCCAAGCAAACAGTTCCCCAAAGCTGGGTACACTGTACCACTCCCCACTGTCCAGCACTGTTAGTTATAGGAACCTGAGGCAGTTCCTACTGCTAACAAAGCTGGCTATTGCACAAAGTTGGGGCAGATGCTGTGAAAGGTACTGGCTGAGGCTCAATGCCACTTGATAGTAGCTACGCTGTTTCCAGACCCAAGGCTGAACCAGTACAATCTTGTTTGCACAATAATGCATTCTAGTTACAACTACACAGTGCAAGACTGACAACTCTTCATGGAGTCATTTTCAGATATATCTACATCCCTAGCACAGTTAAACCAAACTAAACCACAAGATGATTAAAAAGGTGAAATATTAGGATAAGTTGCAAGACTACTTTGTAGTAAACTGTTTTTGTCTGTGTACCCCTTCATTAGGAAATTCAGCAGAAGAAATGACCTTCCTCATAACTACTACTTTTACAGCTGAGAATTTTTTTTTCCTTTTAAAGCTGAGGGTGAAGTGGTTACAATTAGTAACTCTTTCTAGCTAGATGACTATATGACATACAGCAACTGTATGCAAGTAACATTCTGTATCAAAAATATTCTCAAAACATTGTAAAAATTGAGGAAAAATATTCATTTGAGATAAATATCATCCTATGTCCGCATTTAGACATCAACAGCCAGAGCAAACTATGTAGGCAGCCAAGCTTAGTAAACATTTTCCTGCAAAGTCTGTCTAATAAATAGTATTAAACAACCAAAAATCTACTTACACTGTCAACTGTTCATCCCATTTGGGATTTGAAGAACTACTTGATTTTGCTGTTTTCTTAATTTCTCCATCTGCAGTTAATTCCGTGTAGAAAGTTGTTCCAAACCAATTCTTTTTCCGTTTCAGTTTGGCACTAGAAACTAATAAAATACATTACTTTATCTATAACAGCATACTGTTGCTGAAAACCAGAAAAGGCACTGCCTACACTTGCATGAAATATATTGCATGGCAATGCTATTCCTCACCTTCTCTACTGTTGCTGAACAGAAAGAGGTCAATGCTAAGATGGTAGCTTTTATTTTCAGAAGCTACTTTGTCAGATAGCTAAAACCAAGTGTCACATACTTTTTAGAACATACTGGCAGGATTGGTTGGAGAGACAGCACAAATATTTTAGGGATAAACATGGAAAATAACTTGAGTTATTTTGTTTACTTTCTCATTGATCTTCCTGCTCTTCCTTTGACTGAAAAATACCTAAGTATGATACATCTCATGATGCATCTGAGAGATTATCAGACTTTTTTTTAAAAATTACATATTGTTATGAAAGCACATGCAGTTCACACGTATTTTAGAATGTTCCTCTATAGCAAAGCCTGTATACAAAGCTTCATTTCGTTGCCTGTATTACCCGTGTGGTTAACCCATGGTTTTACCCATCAGTTTCTTAAAAGTAAGAAATTAACTCAGATTTCCCCTACATAAACAGCTTTGCAGATGAACACAAAGCACTTGACCAAAGAAGCTGTCTTTCACCTCCAAATCACTGATGACTTCCTCTGTGCTTCTGAATATAAATATGTTCTCCCACTTCCTTGCCTAGCCGAGGAAATCACTATAAAACTAACAGCAACCTCAACATGTTGTCTTCAGAAGACCACAACAATCGACTCACAGATGTATCCACCTGCTGGCTATGCCTTCTCTCTAATTCCTCCCATACTTCAGTATGATTCTCGTTCCCTCCACTTGCAAACTAAAGCAGAGCTGAGTATTTTCAGCCACTCAGAAACAATCCTTCCTTGTTACTTTTCTTTATGGTACGTGCTATTCCAACGACACACAGAAGTTTACTAAACTGGCTGAAAAGGTGACAAGTATTTCTGGATTACAGTATTCTGAGACATATACATTGATTACTTAAAAGTTAGTGGGGTGCAACCATCCAAGATTCTAAAGGCATTAGCCATGGACTTCTACTCAATTTCAATTAAAAAGTGCAAACTTAACTCCCTCACATTTCAAAAGTCCAGTCTAAGTAACGCATCACAGGTTGCAGAATGGAACTGCAGTCTTGATAACATGAGCCATATTTTTTCATCTGAAATGATGATACATTTTTAAGCTGTGACAACCTCTACTTCTTCTACACCTTTCCTCCATAATTTGCTTTCTAAAAGCAAATGCAACATTTATTAAAACATAGTTATTTAGTCATGATATTCAAGCTTCCTTGTAATTTTCCCCCTTGTATCTGATTATGTGTTAAGTCAGTAAGTTTGGAGTCCTCAAACATAAAAGTAAACCATTATCATTTTTTGGTTAAGATATCTTTTAAAAAATTATGAATAAGTTCAGTCTCCCAT